>NC_034598.1:33752290-33778734 GCF_900095145.1 Mus pahari
TCACTCAGGATGATATCCTCCAGATACATCCATTTGCCTAAGAATTTCATAAATTCATTGTTTTTAATAGCTGAGTAGTACTCCATTGTGTAAATGTGCCACATTTTCTGTATCCATTCCTCTGTTGAGGGACATCTGGGTTCTTTCCAGCTTCTGGCTATTATAAATAGGGCAGTTAAATAAACTTCTTTATAAAAACAAGAATGTGCATGTATGTTTTTCTCCCTTTATGGGAATCTCAGTCAACAAGGTCCAGATAAAATTGTCCTTTATTTTTTTTGGGGGGGGGGTTCCCCATTAAGAAAGAGATGCCTGTGCCCACCAGCAGGATGATCAAGTAGCTCATGGTTGTTCCATATTCCTTCTCCATCATCATCATCATCCATTCAGCTGTAATATGCAGTCATATTATATTCTGAAGTCTTACCCTCTTTTTTGCATTCAGCAATGCCACCAGTTGGATTCACATGTTCTTCCACTTATTTAATTCAGTGAACAATCAACCAGCAGATTTATTTTTAAGTACAGCCCCAGATTTACAGAAAGCCTTAGCAGACATCGGTATTCCATATGCCCAACTCTCCACACCTCCCCCAGCCTGTTCCATCATTGGTGTCTTGCACTAGGGAGTTGTGTTAACACATGTCATTGAAAGTAATGAGCCAGGGGCTAGGGAGAAGGTGCAGTTGATAAAGTGCCTGCTATGCAAGCTTGAGGACCTGAGTTCAGATCTCCAGAGTCCAGGTAAAATAAGCTCAGCACTAGGGTAAGTCCCTGTAACCCTAGTGCCAGAGGGGAGAGACAGAAGGATCCCTAAAGTTCTTTGGCCAGGCATTCTAACCAAATCAACGATAATGGGTTTATTGAGAGAGCCTGTCTCAAAAACTAAATGTAGATAGTGAAAGTGGATCGGTGGGTAAAGATGCTTGCTGGACAAGTCTGCAAACACAAGTTCAATCCCCAGAACCCACATAAAAGTGCAAAATGAGAATCAGCGCTTTAGAGTTGTTCTCTGACCTGTACATGTGGATTGGGTCATGCACATGCCTGTTTCTCTCTCTCTCTCTCTCTCTCTCTCTCTCTCTCTCTCTCTCTCTCNCTCTCTCTCTCTCTCTCTCTCTCTCTCTCTCTCTCTCTCTCTCACACACACACACACACACACACACACACACACACACACACACACACACCCCAAATAATTGAAATTTGAAAAATATAGATGGAAAATGATAAACACTAGACATCCATTTTATGGGTCTTCACATATAAATTCACAGGTGTGCATGAGTATTATCACACAAACCAGTACATATCTCATACATATAATATAAAACAAACTAATGACCCAGCATTGATAATGCTTTTCACTATATTATGGTCAGTCATTGCTGCTCATTCTGTTTGCTGTGTATTTTATGGGTTTTGATACATGAGAAACAACAGGTTGTCTTACTTTCATAGTTCTGTGAAGAGACAATATGACCAAGGCACCCAATGAACTTGTGGGGGAAAGCATGACACATGTAGTCAGCATTATAGCAATAAACACTATAGCACTATAGCCATATCCCCATAGTTTTAGAATCACCACCTAAAGATTCTTGGATTTCCTGCACACATCATTTCTTACTCTCTCCCCCAAAACCTAGAAACTGCTATTAAAAAAAAAATACTTCAGTTCATAATTTTGGATTTTGCAGAATGTCGTATTTGGGATTGTGGGAATTTGAATTCTTCTTAATATCTTTCATTCAGCAAGATACATTGGGTTTTTTTCATGGCTTTAAAGTTAATTTGTTTTTTTAATTACTGGATAATATGTCATGTTATGAATGCATGCATTTTGTTTGCTCATAAACCTAGTGAATTACTATCATGGTTGCTTTCGTATGAGGCAATGAATATAGTTATTATAAACATTGATGTGTTGGATTTTGTATAGAAACAAGTTTTAACTCATTTAAATAAATACCAGAATGCAATTGCTGAGTTTTACAGTATGACTGTGTTTAGTTTATGTGCAAGGTACACATTGTCCCCAGATTTATCCTTCATGGGCATCTGCTGACTCCTATACCATTAGCTGGAAGGTCCACTGAACTGCCTTTGCTCCTTGGTTATGCAGATATATCCATGTGTGTAGCTTTTATTCTTTCTCATATCTCCTAATCCTTCAGTTGCCCCATAGTTAACTACTTAAGAGAATTGCATATCACTGTTTTTAAGGAAGAAGATAGCATGTTTTAAATCTATGGTTGGATTCAGCTCCTTGCATTGTTAACTCTGTACAGTGTTTATCAATAGAGGAACTGGATGGTGGCTTCCTTTTAGGATTCATAGAGCAGCATTCAGTGACTCTATCAGACAAGACCAGGGACAAGTAAAGAGAACAGCAACTGGGGAGTTACAGATTTGAAGGAGAGACGCTGCAAAACTCCAGGATCTTTTCTTCAAATGTTTCTAATACTGAGAACATCATTTAGCATCCAATTGTATACAAAACACTAAAGTTAAAGTATGTTTGACGTGATTCAATCTTATTTATTTAGTAGTTAGGTAGTATTAAAGTTCTACTGTCCTTCTGACAATTAGAACTAATGCCTTGTTGCCCCATGGTTTCTTTTTTGACAGCATGGGTCTTATTTCTTTTTAATATGTGTGCTCTTGTCTTGGAAGCTTTGGGACTTTTCTCTATTTTTGACCTTATTAAATTTCATCACAAGGTGTCTAGACATAAAGTCTTTTCTATTGGTTTCTGCATGCCATACCCTCCTCCATCCCTTCAGCTCTCCCAGCACCAGACGATCTCACTTCCTGGGCTTTACTGTCTGTGTCATTGCATCTTTACAAGTCTCCATTGGATCCTTCCACCGTCCATATGTTTTTGTCTGTGTTTTTATTCCTCCTATGCCTCCTGCTTTTTTCCTTCTCTGATGCTTTTGGACAGAGTTTTTCAGTCCTCTATTACAGTTCACTATTTGCTTAGAAGCTGGTGCTCTTGACACATTCAGAGCCCAGTTCACCATGTTTTTTCTCTTCTTTTTTATACTTACCATTACTAAGGGTATTAAATGTCCAGTGTCTCATATACATGCAACATTGTATGCATCTATATAAAATCTAGGACTTGCAAATAAAAGAAAAAATATAGTCGCCTTTCTGATGCTGGTCTGTTTCTTTCATTGTAATGATCCCTAGTTGTGCCCTTCTTCTTGTAAACAATGTAACCTTCTTTTGTGCCTGAGAAAAATCCCTCTGTGTGTACAGGCATGTGTACATACATATGCATGTGTGTGTGTTTGTGTCTGTGTTTATGTGTGTATGAGTATGTGCATGTATATATGTGTGTATGTGTGTATCTATGTGTGTATTTGTATGTGCGTGTATGTGTCTGCATGTGTGTATGTGTGTGTACATGCACATGTGTGTATGTTTGTGTCTGTTTATGTGTGTATGAGTGTGTGCATAGGTCTGTATTGTATGAGTATGTATATGTATATGTGAGTGCATGTATGTGTGTGCATGGGTGTGTGTGTATGTGTGTATGCATGTGTATGCATGTGTATGTATGTGTTGGTGTATATGAATGTGTGTATCTGTGTGTATGTGTATGTGCATGTGTGTAAATACGTGTATATGCATATGTGTGTGTTTGCATGTGTGTGTGTGCAGTGCAATGCTCTACCTCTAAGCAGTGTCCTCCCATTGTATTTGTCTATATATTAATGTATAATTTTCTTTATTCATCCCTCTATTGTTGGACACTTCAGTTGGTATCTTAGTCAGGGTTTCTATTCCTGGACAAACATCAAGACCAAGGAACAAGTTGGGGAAGAAAGGGTTTATTCAGCTTACACTTCCATACTGCTGTTCATCACCAAGGAAGTCAGGATTAGAACTCAAGCAGGTCAGGAAGCAGGAGCTGATGCAGAAGCCATGGAGGGATGTTCCTTACTGGCTTGCTTCCCCTGGCTTGCTCAGCCTGCTCTCTTATAGAACCCAAGACTACCAGCCCAGAGATGGTCCCACCCGCAAGGTGCCCTTCCCTCTTGATCACTAATTAAGAAAATTCCCCACAGCTGGATCTCATGGAGGCATTTCCCCAACTGAAGCTCCTTTCTCTGTGATAACTCCAGCTTGTGTCAAGTTGACACACAAAACCAGCCAGTACAGTTGGTTTGTGCTCAGCCCTCTAGACGTCTCTCATTTACCTACTTTCCAGTGCTTAAGGAAAAGTCTCCATGCATTCAGACTTGCCATCTTCTGATCCACTCTCTACACATGACCTCATGTCTTGACCACATCCATATTGTGCTGAAACTCTGCCACCCAGTTGCCCTTGAAGTGGCTTGCAAATGTTTCTCCCTGCTACCAAGAAGCGTAATGCATATCCATTCATAATAGCAAGGGAGACAGTTCATCTTATGATCTCATCCTTTGTCTAAGGAGAAAGTGGGATATGTCTGCCTTTCCTGAATCAAGATGACATTCCTGGAGCACTGTAGAAATTAGTCAACATTTGAGGGGCCAATGAATGACACTTATGAATGATACACTGTTTTCCTTTTACTTAAAAATACTAACATACATTCATTGTGTACATACATGGTCCTGAGTTCTATAAAGATATGTGCATAGAACTTTTAAAATATACATTGAATATCTCTCCCTGTATCCATCTTTTTCATTTATCTGGAGAATTTCACTTTTCCTTTCAGATCATATATATGTACATGATTTTGTTAAAAAATTTACAATTCACAAACAAGAGAAAACAGAATATTTGTGCTAACTTAACCCTACTATCAAGATGACTGTTAGCTGTAGCCATCTTTCTGAATGATATAACTTGATTCTTCTTTAAGACTGAATGAGAATCCATTGGGTGAACACGTGGTGTAATAAAGGAAAACTTGCTAGCGCAGCACAGTTAAAGACAGGATCGTAGCATCAACATGTACAGAAGGAGATAAAGGAGGATGCAATAGTCCAGTGGAAGCTATAAAACCTAACTTTTGTGTGTATGTGTGCACATGTTCACACACATACCTAGAAGAGATAGCCATGTATTCTTTGTATGATAGGCATTTTACCCAAATAGGTAAATAAAAAGAGCTTTTAAATATCCAACCGCCACTTAATTTTGCTTTGGTCAATCTAGCATTGTGCCTGGATTTTAGGACCCATTTTAATAAAAGAGAAAGCAACTCTACTCAATGCAAATTCAAAACTTGATCTAACACAATTATTTCCCACTGTATCTGTGAGATGTTTAAAAATAATGAAAAGACTTCCAGAGTGTATTAGGTTTCCATAGCAACAAATCACAAATGTACTGGCTTAAACAACACACCTTTATTGGTTTACAGCTCTGAATGTGGCTCTTGCTGGGCTGTCAGCAGTTCAATCATGTTTCTGAAGGCTGTAAAGTATGTCCTGGCTTTTCTCAGTTCTTAGGAAATTTCCACATTCCCTCAATTTGGGTTCCTTTCTGCCTTCAAAACCACACTAGCAGGGACTCTCCTGTCTCCATCTTTTACTGCTGAGGATTGTGTGTTGACACGAGACCCCATGGATAATATAAGATTATTTCCCCTACCTGAAATCAGCCAATTAACAATTATAATAGCCACAGTTATAGCTGGAACTGCAATTACTCTTTGCAATGCATCATGACCTGTTCACACATTGTGGGGATTGGAGGACAGCTTGGAGAAGGGAGGGCATTATTTTTGTGTAAGGTACATAATCATGCCCTCCTTTCAACAATCTTAGAAATTACAAATGCAGAACAACATAATAAATCTCTGTTTCTATAAATTCTGTTGAATTAAAACAATTATTCCTATGAGTGTCTCACCTGTATGTGTTTGCACACGACATGTTTTCGCTCTTTGTAGGGGCCAAAAACAGATCATTGGATGCACCAGAACAGGCATTACAGATGATCATGGATGCTGGGAATCAAGCCAGTGTCCAGTACAGGAACAACCAGAGCTTTTAACCACTGAGCCATCTTTCCAGTCTTACACCATAGTAAATCATAAACTCTTCTGCTCGGAAGGACAACCCTAAATCCAGATGTACACCTACTGAGGTACAGTTGACTCCAAAAAAGTCTTGTGCACTTGATTGGCTTCTTTCAGATAGAAAAACATGTATAAGTCACTGCTATGAAAGTAGCATGATACTCACTAGATAAAGACAATATTGTTGCCATTCTGAATGTGTGTGTGTGTGTGTGTGTGTGTGTGTGTGTGTGTGTATTTTTCTTGTTTCAGAGATGTCACTTCTTAGCTTACATACAGAAGGTCTTTCTATGCTTACATGGCAATGTCCCTAAGATTCTCCATCTAAATCAATTTTTGGCTTTGCTATGCATGCCTTTCCCCACCTTGCTGGAGGGAGACCATCCTACCTGCCTCCCATCTGAAAGGAGACTGTTAGTGATGTTCCCATCAGGTTTGCTCCAGGACATTTTGGTGTTTGGAATTTGTTTTTAAGTTTGTCATTGTGCTATTGTATAATTTCAGGCAGAAGCAAAAACCAGAGAGTGCTAATATTTGGTGCAGAGTGCGGGACTAAATTTAAAAACAATGAGACATTCTTCCCTAGGTAGAGTGTCGTGCTTTTACATTTCCTGCAGCTCTGTAGCTCCAGAAGTTCATCAATTCCTGGTTTATCCGCTAAGTTTATAGTAAAATGAAAGATGATTTAAACTCATACTGTCATAATATTAACGAAAGGAATTTTCGTTTTCCCTCTAGGAAAACATAATGCACACATGGATAAAGTAAGAAAATCTTTAAAATTCTGGATCTGGACGAAGGTACTGGAGAGATGGTTGAGCAGTTAAGAGCATAGACTGTTCTGGCAGCAGATCTGTGTTCAGTTCCCAGCACCCTTATCTGGCAGCTCCCAACTGCCTGTCATACCAACTCCAATAGGTCCAACTTCTCCTTGCATCCCTGGACACCTTACACACACACACACACACACACACACACACACACACACACACACACATACACACACAAGAAATGGTAAAAAAATTAAATTTTAAATTGGGTATTAAAATCTTCCAGTACCCCTATCATACATCATAGCAGTCTTTTTACAGATTAGAAGTATACATTAATAAAAGTGGAGGAAAAGAGTTATATTTTAAAAACACTGTTATTATTAGAAGATTAGATGAATCTTTGATATAAAATGCAAAAATCCCTAAATTTATCTAAGTATCTGGATGATCAATTAAGACAATACATTTAATTCTATAAATTGAAGAAGTTCTATTAGCCAGTTAAACTCATTAATGCATTAACTTAAAACTTGGAAACTATATTTGCATTTTATAACACATGGGGTGTAATACTGCCCAAAATATTAAGAAACTTCTACAAACAGAAAGAAAAAAAAACGACCTGTGAAAAATATGCTAGCAATATGAACAGTCCACAAAAATAGAAATTAAGATGGCTCGTAACCATATGAAATGATGCCTAACGTCATTTATAACAGGAGAAATGCAAATAGAATGTTCTGGTAGAAGTGCTTTCTCCATCAGATGGGCAAAAATCCAGTCTGACAGCATACTTGGCTTAAAAGGCTATGGGTAAATAGACACATTTATATAGTGATGTGAAGAATTAAATAGTATGAATCTAGGGAGGGATAATCTCTAATATTTAGCAAGAGTTGCAAAAGCATTTATGATTTGACCCAGGAAGTACCACCCGTGGGAACCTATCATGGATAAGAGTGAATGTTATCATTAAAAGAAGGAGTAAAGACTATAGGAGATTTAAGCAGCCACAAGTAAGGAATGAGTTCCACAGAGGGTATGGTCTATAGGATGGAATGAGAGACTTCTATATAATGGTATTCTAGATAAGTTTCCAGGGAAAAGACAAAGCTCTGAATGGATGCTAATGCCAATCTAGTCATAGCAGCTGGGACATTTAGTAGCCAAACCATGATGTGAGACTGAGAAGCCAGGGAGTCTTGGGGAGGGCACACCCTACTTTTGAAATCATTTGAAATGTATTTTCTTTTGAAGATTGTATTTTATGATCTTAGAGGTTTTTTGCTTTTTTTTTAAAGCATCATTATAGAATAAAATTTCAAAAAGCAATACTTTGGAATGGACCACCTGAAACTCACTCTGCAGCCTCTGGAGTGGGTCTGGTAGATCAAGGATGATGCCAGGTTGCTTTAATTAAACTCAGAAGTCTAATTCGGCTTTGCTAGTAGGATATATCCTCACAAAAGATCCACAAAGGGTTCTAAAATTCTTATATAACCATAATGCTGTTGTTAACAGCAATTTTATATATATATATATATATATATATATATATATATATATATATATATGGAGAAAACAGTTGCAAAGTGGAAACTTAACAATGCTTACTTTCAAATGGGGCATCAGTGGGAGCTAGCAAAGTATCTTTTAATAAGATAGACTCTATCTATCTATCTATCTATCTATCCATCCATCATCCATCCATCCACCTATCTATCTATCTATCTATCTATCTATCTATCTATCTATCTATCTATTTTTACTTATTCACTTTCCATCCAGCTCACTGCCTCTCTTCTGGTCACCTCTCCCACATTCCTCCTCTTATCCCCCTTCCCCTTCTCCTCTGAACAGATGGGGGCCCCCTGGCTATCCCTTCCACCCCGGAATTTCAAGTCTCTGCAAGGATACGCACTTGCTCTCCTGCTGAGGTCAGCCAAGTGGCCAAGCTGGAAGGACATATCCCACGTACAGGCAACAGCTTTTGGGATAGCCCCGCCACCCCCCAACCCCTTCTCCAGTTGTTCAGGACCCACATGAAGGTCAAGCTGCACATCTGTTACATCTGCTAGGTCCAGTCTGTGTGTGAGTTCTTTGGTTGATGGTTCAGACTCTGAGAGTCTGAAGGGTCAAGGTTAGTTGACTCTGTTGGTCTTCCTGTGGAGTTCCTAGCAGGGCCCACAATCCTTCCTCCATTTTGGAATATTGTGTCTAAAGTAGCAAAGAACATGGATGGAAAGTGTCCAAAATATGGTATAGCTAGGTCAGGTGACAGAAATATTTCTAGATTTTTGAGGAGCCTCCACATTGACGTTCACAGTAGTTTGTACATGTCTGCTCTCCTGCCAGCAGTGAGTCACCATTAGTTACTTGCATTTGCCTTAGACTTGGTTGTCATTGACTGTTTGGGTTTCATCCATTGTGATAGGGTAAGATTAAAAAAAAATCAAAGTAGTTTTAAATTATATTTCCTGATAGCTAAGGATTTTGAACATAAAAAAAAGGATACTTCTCAACTACTTGCAATTCTTTTTTGGAGAATTCTCTGTTAAGCTGCATCTCCCAAATTCCAATTGGATAATTTTCTTGTTTAGTTCTCTGTGTTACGGTTCTTTGTGTGTTCTAGACCAGTGGTCCTCACCTTCCTTATGATGAGACCCTTTACCACAGTTCCTCATGCTGTAGTGACCCCCAACCAGAAAATTACCTTCATTGCTACTTCCTAACTGTAACTTTGCTACTGTTATGAATCATGATTCAAATACCTGATATGCAATCTCCAAAAGGGTCAGGCTGAGAACCACCTCTCTGGATAGTAACCTTCTGTTAGATGTGTAACTGCTAAGCATTTTTCCTCCACTTTGTAGGGAGTCTGTTCATGATGATCCTACATTCTTGCACATATAGGCAGCACTAAGTGGACCCAGAATGAGAGAGAGATAGAGACAGAGACAGAGACAGAGAGACAGAGACAGAGATGGAGAGAGAGACAGAGAGAGACACAGAGAGAGAGAGAGAGAGACAGAGAAACAGAGACCGAGACAGACAGAGAGACAAAATGTACTTAGGAGGAAAAATGGTGAGGTTAGAGAAGAAAATGGGGGGGGGCTGGATTTTATGAGAAGCACACTATATTTCTCAATAAATTCTTAATAAATTCTCAATAAAACAATGAAAACACCATTTTCTTTAAAATATTTTAAAGTGTGATTTAGTTTTTATTAATAAGTGCGCACGGACAGTTACATACAAACACACACTGGCATAGCAGGGCATGTGTGGAAGTTAACGGACAACTCTGTGGAGCCAGTTCTCTTCTTCTGCTCCTCTGTGACTTCTGGGAGTTGGACGCAGGTCTTCGGGCTTGTGTTGTCGTCGGACCTCAAGCTCCTTTGCCTGCTGAGTCAGTTCACTGGGCCCTTAGGGTCGGCATTTTCAAGAAAGAAAAAGAGAATGTTAGAGAAACCTGTGGATCCTGGATCTTGTTGAAAGAAGTGTGTGAGAGGGAGCTTGTTTACCTCTCACCAGATCGATCAGATCAAAAGGCTCTGTCCCCAGGGCACCATGGAGGCCTTGCTATCCCACTGCAGGCAATGAACATGCTGGAATTGCTACACATAAAACACCAAATGTCCATAAATCAGAATTCATGGTCATTTTTGAACACAAGGAAGTATCTTTTTATCAGAAAAATGAAAAACATGAAAGATCTTAGATTTCTCCTGGTCTCTTGTGTGCGCTCTACATTACAAATACAAGTAATTGAAAAGGCCACACTCTTCCTTATATGTCTCAGCTCACGGATATAAAATAAATGATGTAATTTAATAATTGTCAGCATTGAATTAGTGCTTTGTGGCATTGATCACTATCTGGCATAGATGGTAGAAGTGTGCTCATTTTGGAAACACAAAAAGCCACCTAGGGTCAGTTTACACACATATACACACCTACATTATCACACACAGACACACACAGATAAACAGACACACAGCACACATACATGCATATACACACACATAAACACACATGCACACATACACACACAGAAGCACATATATACAGACATATACACACACATCCTTACACATACATGCAGACACACAGAGATAGAGATATGCACATTCAGGCACAGAGATACACACAGACACACATAGGTATATGCACACACATACATAAACACAGACACACACAGAGACACACACAGACACACATATAATATACACAAAGACATACACAGAGAGAGAGAGAGACACATACACAGACACAGAGAAACACACAGACACACACACACACAATATACACAAAGACATATACACACACAGAGACACATACACAGACACAGAGATGCACACAGACACACATACAGACACACAGAGACACATGCACAAAGACATACACACACAGACACAAGCACAAAGACATATACACAAACACACACAGACACATTCACAAAGAAATAGACACACAGAGAGACACATACACAGACACAGAGACACACACAGACACATACACACACAGAGACATATACACAGAGACAGGCACACACACAGACATACACACATGCACACATATACACACATAGAGACACACAAACACACACACACATACACACAAACACAAACACAGAAACCTCAATCTAGTCAGTCCACTTTATGTCATAAAGTGACAATTGACAGAGTTCTTTGAGAGAATTCAACTTGGCAAAGTGATCATAAACAAAGATATATTTTCAGGAAATTGAAAAACGAAATATTTATTAGTGAGCCCAACACATGCATTTTATTTGAATCACAAGCCATGTGAGCATTTTTTAAAAAATGAGTCTGTGAGTATAACCATAAATATTTAGAAGGCAATTTGACCACGTCAACTTAGTAGAACATCCATAATATATTCTTCCAATGCCAGGGCCTCCGACCTCCTAAGGCATGGGTTTTCTTACCAAGTCTTCTGAAACAGGAATGAATTTCCTCCTATGGAGCAGGCCTTATATCCAATCATGAAATGCTTGGTTGGCTCTATAACCTTCATGCCACTATTGCAACAATGGGGACCTTTTGCCTGGCGGTCTATAGTGTAACATTCAGTGTTCACCATTGGGTAACATCATTGATGGAGTTTTCCCCAATGGCATAAAAAAACAACTTCTGATACTTTGTCACCTAGCCAGCAGGGAGGAGGTTTTTCAGGTCACCTCTAGCTTGAATTCTCTATGTCCTTCACAGTAAGTGAGTGGCGACTTGAGCAATAAGGTCTTACAATCTAGTAATGACAGGTAATAACAATAGTCCATATTATTTTGGTGGAACCCATGGAACCTCCCTGATCTACATTTTGGAGAGAAAATAAAAAGGCTTGAAGATTATGAACATTGAAAGAGAAAAGGTTGAAGAATTTAGGATATTATTTTTGATGGTAATGTTTTATGCCTGATGCTTACCATGCATTGTGGATGCTGGGTGGTAGGAATACCATGTTATTCTTTATATGTGTGATTATGGTGAACATTTTCTGTAATAAAAAGTTAAAATGTTTCCATTAATTCAAATTTGTGTAGTTACTAATGGCAACAATGGGGATTCCTTTATCCCAGAGGATTTTTTTTTATGTTCAACTTTTCTTGATTAATATTTCAAGGAAGTTAATAAGATATGATTTAAGTCAGAAACTCAATTACCTGCCCAAGCTGAACGCTGGCAAATTTTCTTCCCAATCAATTTTCTCTGCTTCATGAAAGTCATTTCAAGTAAACTGAGAACTGGAAACTAGAGCGGGAGATAAGAAACAAGCCTGTAAATTTATTTTATGGTTTAATTTCATTTTTTTAAAATCTAAGCCTTAAGTAATTATATCAGCATTGCCTAACACTCCAAGTTTTAGAAATATTGCACATGCGGACCATGCTGCGAGGTCCTCCTGTTATACTCAGCTCCCTGTTGAGGAATCTTTTCTCTTGAGCTCAGTCTTGAATACAACTTTATTTTTTCCATATAACAGAATTTTAAAAAATCATATAATAGTGACCTGAGGATTGATGACCTTTGGTATATTCAAAATGAATAACCATCTGGGGAAAGAATCAAGTTGCATCCTATTCTGTATTTATCAAAATTAACCACATATTGACTTTTCATTTAAATACTAATAGTAAGATCATAAAGGCAATGGGGATTAATGATAAATGTTTACATAACGGCCTTGGACCATTTTTGTTGCTATATTTGAATGCCACAGACAACAATGGAGAAGTGTTCTTGATTGGGTTCTTGATTAAGAAGTCTTGAGAGTTCAAGGTCAGAGAAGCAAATTTTCAAGGAGAGTTTTCTTACTGATTGGAGTATGTAATATCCTAAGACATGAAAACAGATTGAGAGAGAATTTAGATCTCCAAGCCCAGTTCTATCTTAGACAGTTTTATAGAGCCTCAATACCCATTGGATTAGGTTCCCCCACCCTTATGGTCTCTTTCAGCATCTAGATAGACGATTTTCCTGTGGTTCCATCTCCAAATACTACAGTCTCTAAACTTAATGTGCATCTTTGGGGATTATATATCCTGTCAAGCATTTTAATGAGGAAAATCAAACCAAAGCCATAGCCTATGCTGAGAATGGACCCTTCTTGTGCTATCAGGGCAGTATTTGGGTATACATGAGAGTTAATCAAACTATCACAAAGTCCCCACTGCTTTCAATGTAATGAACTGGTAAATATGTAAACTGTATGTTACTAAGAGCTCATGCTGGTACAATGGTGAAACTTATGAATGGATGAGAAAAGGACCTTTAGAAAAGAAAAAAAACTGACCAAGGTAATGGATGGCAAATGCAGACACAACCAGTCAACATGTAGGAAAAGTTCCTATGTGTTTGTTAGCAGTAAAATAAATGGAAACTATTTTGAGGATGAGTTGGGGCTCAACTAGTGAGATGGCAAAGTTCAAGTGTTTAGTTGGGCAGGCAAGAGACCTCAGCAGTTCCAGTCCCTCACTTTTGAACAGGACAAACTCACTTGGCCCCTCCCAGCAAGAGACACTTGGGGTGTACTCTAATGACCTAGCTGGACACAAGGCAGACAATACATGCAGGCAATCACGCATACACATTGTTTTCAGAACATTTATGCAGAACTTATTTTACTCTAGCAGTGCCTTCTTGGAAAATAACAAAATCCATACAGAAATGCTAAGTGTGCAGTTTGATTGCAGCATTGTTTAAAATAGGAAAAAAAAAAAGCTTTTGAGTAATGTGAAATCCAGGGACAGGAGATGGATTTGCTTTATTAGTGTGGAAGATATGCTTTTGGTTGGTAAGTAGAGCAAGAAGACTTTAGAGCACTTCATTTAGCGTCCTGCGATCAGATGTACTTGTGTACAGCCATAGGAAAGACCATTCAGGATGTTCTAGCTCTTGCCCAGCATGGACATACAGACTTTCAGTTCTAGCACTTGAGAGGCAGAATCATACAGCGCTCTATGAGTTCTAGGCCAGGCGAAGCTAGGTAGAGCTGTCTCAAAAGAAAAGATATTATGGTTCTTGTTGGGACAGTGACTGGCAAATGACCACACACAGAGAGACCCAGAAACGTCAGACAGTACATGACGAGGTCTGTCTAACATCCATATTTAATAAGCAACTGGTTAAAGGAATAAGTCATTTCTAGATGTTCAAGGCTTCGGAAGAGTACATAGAACATGAATACACCTTTAAGTCTAGGGAACACACATCTATGGACTCATAAACAGTGACATCAACGTGCAAGCTTTGGGAGGTGATGAGGACAGATCAGTATTTTCATCTTGCTAAATCCCAGAGCTCATTGCTCATGACTTTAGCTCAGTGTTGGGTCAGCTCGAGAGTTCTGCTCACTTCTTATCACTGATACCTTTAAACTAATATCTTGAGCTAATATGTTGCAGGAGAACATCCCTGGTCAAATTAAGGGATTCGTTTGTTCAATCACTCATTCATCATGCGTACATAGAGGCATCGTTTTAGCTGGAGTGGTACAGAGATCAAGGTCTCAACCTTCATGTCGTTGTTGGCTGACATCATAAAGTCATGCTGGGAGAACGTCAGTTTGGTAGGAATAATGGCCTTAAGGAGGGGCATTGGTCCCTCATGCTCACTGACATTGAAATCACACACAGCAAGTGCCATTTCCTAAAAGGCTGTGGTTTTTCACCATGTCACGACTGACTTATGTCTGAGAACAGTGTTTGGAAGAGACAGTCTGAAGAATGTCTTCCACTGACCCTTCTCATCTTACAAAGGCTAACTATATGATTACTCCATATTCATGCACATGTACCCAACTCATCACTAGGACCTGCTGGGTTTGCTTATGGCTATCTCCTTAGCCTATACCCACTTCTTTCCATGGCATCCCTTCTGGCCATGAAACCACCCAAACCATCTATATGTGATTTTTCCCACTCCCAAATCATGACCAACGCCATGCCATCAGGAAGGAGGCGTCTGCTAATGGTCTCTCACAAGCATGGCTCTTATTGCATCACTCAGAGGAAGATCAAGTCATTGTTTAAACAAAATGAATCTTTAAAGCAGTAAAAGTTTTGATGAGAATGAAAAAGAAACCTTTAAGAAAACAAATTAATTCAGGCATGGTGCCAAATCCAACCCCTGAGAACCCAACACTTAGATGGCCGAGGCAGGAAGAGTCTAGGATCTAGACAAGCCAGAGCTGCCTTGACAAGACCCTATCTCAAAATACATTACAACGGAGCTTGGTTACCAGGAAGTTATGTAAAAATATCACATTAAACGACATCATTTTGAATTTTAGACAGCAAGGAGATTTTCTTCAGAGCCACAGACAAGCTCCAGTTAAAGACACAAAAATGCTAGCTGCAAAGGCAAATGGGGCTGTTACTCTGTGGTCATTTTCTCTCCTTCAGTTCAATATGCCAGCTGGCTTTAAATGGTGCACGATGCCCATAAAACCCGAATAAGAAGCTTGACAGTCTTACACAGCTCGATCTTCTTTCCAACACTGATCAAGATAAAAAGAGGCCACTGTTGGCATAATAACCCGAGTAGGGGGTTCTGTCAGTTGGATGAATGTTATCATCAGCTATGACCACGACTGTACCTTCTGTATGTCTAAGAACCATAAAGGCAACCCTTGAAAGCTGTGAGTTCTGTTAATGGGTCAACTGATCACAAATGGAAAAAAAAATCACAGGTAAGGCTTATGCACTGTCCTTTTGGCCGTCTTTACTGATTTGATCAATTCCCAGTCAATGCACTTTATTTTTCAGAAAGTGTCTAATAAACAGACTTCAAGACGGGTCAGTGGGTACTGGCGCTTGCTGCCAAGACTGTCAACCTGCATTAGAACCATGGTACCTAGCTAGCTGTTCTGTATTCCACGTATGCTGTGTGGCAGAGTGTGGTCTGCATCTATCCACCCCCGGTACCCCATAAATAAAGATAATAAGTGTCTAATTAGGATCCTTTTAATATGAAAAATTTCAAAAATTCGGAATAAAATGAGCAGAAATGAGTCCCCGAGGTCCAGATTCATCAACAGGAAATGGCAGGCTCAAGTTGGTTTTTCTCCTCTTTGGTATTGAACCTACAAAACGGTAAGGGTCCACAGTGGTTTACCAAAGATTTATTTGACTTTTAATTACACGTGTGTCTGGGTATGTTCACATGAATGCTGCTGACCACAGAAACCAGTCAGATTCTGTTGAAGCTGGAGTTAGAGGTGGTCGTGAGCCACACTAGACAGATGCTAGGATTCCGTAAGAACAGTACAAGCTCTTAATCACTGAGCTGTCTCTTCAACCCTGCCAGAGCCTTCGATTTATGCACGGGATTCTATTCCACTTAAATTTGAAGTTAAACATTTTATTCTGTGAAAGTTCTATATCTGCATGAATTGTGAAGACATGCCATACCGAGAGATCCTATGTACACTTGAGCAAGCTTCCCCTAATAGTACAGTATAGTAATTAGAAAAGTGACTTGGATCTAATCAAGCACAGAACTCAGGACCTTCCTTGAATTGTTCTTTTATAACCTCCGTGCCTCTGCCTATCCTCTACACACTGGGAACTACTTACCTGTATTCTAGCCTTGTATAATGAGTTTCAAAGACTTCTAAGTCAGTTTTTCTCACTGATTGTCCTGCATTGCAAATACATCTGACTTCTGAGTGCTGAGTAGTGAGGTTCACATTTTTCTTTATTCACCATTGTTAGAAACCAGAGAGTAGGTATCAAGACTTGTTATCTGCACAGTCAACATTAAGAAGGACATTATTTCATAGTATTTAGTACTCATTTTTTTCCCACAGCAAAATATAGCCCAATAGGCAACCCCAGAATTTCTGATGCTGTATAATGACTTTTGGTTGGATGAGTTGTAGAGTTTTCCAATGAATGCTGTGTTTCCTTAGGGTAAATGTTTGGATTCTTATACTCCAGCCTCATTCTTTTAACCTCTACAAAATGATCTTTGTCCAAACTGTTTATTTCACAGGAAGGAAGAGAGATAAGACATCCGTGAGTTTGTAATGCTATTACTGTTTTGTAAGTTTTTCCTCCGAGTTTATCAACTAATGTATTTTGTGGGAAGATTGGGTTTCCTTTGCAATTTTGCTAGACTCCTTCTCTGTAATTACCATCTGTCAGAGTAAAGGAATGGAGTCATAGGAGGATGGATGGTCGGCCCAGAAGTCCCAGTTAGGACTCTTTTTCCCAGCAGCAGTGGTTTTGTGCCTCCATTCAGTGACATGAATGATCAGATTGGCAACATATTAGAGAATCATTTTTTCACATTAGTCACCTCCAGTCCCTCTCCTCTCAGCTTCATTTTGGGAAGCACTGAAGTCCCCTACGCGTAGCCACTGAGTCTTTTGTAAAGCCTTTATGGCTGCTGAGAGTCAAATTTTTATATTCAAATCCTTAAGGTAATGATCACTTTGAATATTCAAATATCAGTACCTGAGTCTTCGACTTGGGTATTGTGATGTCTCTAACACTTCCTTTGTATATGGGACTGGAGACTTGGCTCCACAGTTAAGAACACTTGCTGTTCTTGCAGGGAACCTGGTTGTGGCCCAGCATGCATGACATGACCCACAGCACCTTCAGTAACTTTAGTTCCAGAAGATTCAGTGTACTCTAACGACCTAGGTGGATACAAGGCAGACAATACATGCAGGCAATCACACATACACAGAAGATGCCATGAATTGTTTTGTTTTAATGCCTTGGTGTACGTCTGAAATAACTGACATCCTCTCTGACTAAGTCTTCGCTATAGGATTAGTGAGGTGATGTTGCTTCCTGTGAAATGTTCCGCGCTGTAGACTTAAGACTGTTCCCTCAACTTTTTCTGATTTTATTTCCTTAGGTGGTCTAGCAAACGAAATCTAAATGTCACTCAGCTCTATTGACTACGGTGGACTCTAGATATTTGAGTAGACTAGGGTAGAAGACAGTTAAATACACTTATAATTTTCATTACATTTGATATTAATGTCATATATACACATATTTACTGTATGGACATCATTTCCTTTATCCCTTTCCATCTTCCATTTCCTTCCATGACCCCTCCTTCTCAGATGCATGGCCTCTATTTGGTTATTATTGGTATATATATATATATATATATATATATATATATATATATATATGCATACAAAGATAATTTTCTGAGTCCATTAGGTGTTGCTTCTGTGTGTATGTGTGTTTATAGAGCTGACAACTTGATTTTGGATGACCATTCAGGTGGTTCATCCCTGGGGAAGTCTGATTCCCCCTCTCTTGGTACTCATTGGTTGCCTGTATCGCTTCAACTAGCCCCAGTGAGATTACCTCTGTCAACTTTGAGAGGTCCACTTTTATTGTCGCTGTTTAAATCTTGTTCAGACAGCCATGTTGCTGAGATTTCATGGCCGTCACATCCCAGTCACCAAGAGAAGACACAAGCTCACAGCAGAATTCCTGGTCATTCAGCATTTGTAATCTTTCTGCTCTCTTTTCTCATATTCCCTGAGTCTTAGGAGTTGTACTGCTGATGTGCCAACTGACCCTGAACACCCCATGGGAGCTGAGTTGATACTGACATTTTTATGTTATGATAATGTGTTTATGTTGGCATTTCCACTTCAGATTTAACATTATAGTATTCTTCCCTTTCTTTGACTCTGCATTTATACTGTATGCTTTAGATCATGAAACTTTTCAGCCAATTGGCAGTTTTGCTTTGTGTTAAGTTGCGTATACAATGTTTCCAAAATTAAAATGACCCCAAATGATTCTCAGCTTTCACTAAGACTTTAGAATTTTGGTTCTATTCTTTTTTTCTTTTCTGTCCATTCTGGAATGAATTTTACTGGAGAGATACAAAGACCATATTGAGCTAAAAGTCATTTAAATATTTTCCTGGCCAGGAACTCACACCAACCAAACAATCAGAAGCAAACAAACAAACAAACAAAAAAAAACTCAAAAAAACTAGTGATTAGTGAAATTAGTGATAATCAGAGGATGATTTTAGTTCTTAGTCACAGGCAGATGGTTAGCATTTGAGACTTGAGGTCTAAAATACATGAGTAAAACTTGGGCTATAAAAATTGACAGGCATGGAGATAAGTTGCTAGTAGAAAAATGCAAATGGATTTAAACATATGAAAATATGCTTATTTTACAGTAGATTATAGCTCAAAAGTGCATTGAAACTTAGTGATAGGCACACTTTGGCTTACCACAGTAATAGAGGCCCAAGTTTGGCATCATATTCTGTTGGTAAGCCTGAGGGAACAAGGTGGCATAAAGGCACTGGCTGAAGACTGTGCAAATCAGCTTAATGTTTTATGGGCAAGATAACCAGTAATTAGCAAGATGAGTACATGGACTAAAATGGACAAATAACCCCAGATCACCCCATTTCGAGATCAATAATTCAATCACATCTGCAAGGTTCCTTTGGTTGTAAGGATTGGAGTATAGCCCTCTTGAAGGTGGAGTATTCTTTCTGTCTACCCTTCAGGACCAGAGAAGAACCTGACACTTAGCAATGAACTTGAGTGGACTGAAATCATGAAAGTATTTTCTCTGATCATGTGAGCACTAAGCAAAGAGGAAAATCAGAGAAAAATCTCAAGTACTTAGGAAACTCAGTATACTTCTAAATTACATCCCAAAGAAATCACACAGAAAATTTTAAAAAAGATTAGGTACTACTTCATGTAAGGGAAACAACATTTCAATGTGTGTGTGTGTGTGTGTGTGTGTGTGTGTGTGTGAACTGATGTACTGTGTGTACCAAAATTTATCTTTTAATTCTCATAATAGCAAAAAATAAATAATTCATAAACTAAGCTTTCAGCCAAGAAGCAGGACAAGGCAGCTAATAAAAAACAAGTGAATTCAAGTTAATCAACGGGGCAGAAAGAAACAAGATTTAGGAAAATAGAGAACAGATTTTAAAAAGTTGAGTTTTTGAAAAGACTCAAACACTTGAAAATTTCTAGGAGGTGAGTCAATAAATAAGGGAGAAGACACATCATCAAATTACCATGATGAAAAAAAAAAAAAAAGATGCAGTAAGGAATGCCACTTGTGACCCGCTAGCCACTCAAAAGAATAAAAAAACACCTTAGGCAAATGTCCTCTGACAACTTTGAGGATGTGAACGGACCGGGAAACCTGAAATTCCCTGTTCTGAAATTGTCCCATAGAGAGAAGGGCACTTGAACAATTCTGTATTTGCTAAGAAATGGGTAACTGATTAAAAGCTCGCCTCAGAGGGAACTCCAGACCTCGAGGGCTTCATAGAAAACTTAATGATGAAGAAGAGAAAATGCAAACTTACATAAACTACTTCAGATGACGGAGAAGGAAGTGAGACTTCCGAAAGCGTTAGCCTGACCATATACAGGAACAGTCATCATGAGGAAGCAAAGCTGAAGGGTGTTATCTCATGAAACTGGGCACAAAACCTCATAAGTAGATAATAAAAAATTAGATCAAGTAATATAAAAACCCAGATAGTATATGAGAATGAGGGGGTATTATTCTAGATTAAAGTTTGATTTACAATCCCAATCTTAGTGTGTAATATAGTTCTTTTTTTAGTAGACAATAATATAATTGACCTCAATGGATACAGTATGAACAGTTTGCAAAATGTGTCAGTCATTTTTTTAAAGATTTATTTATTTAGTACATGTAAGTACACTGTAGCTGTCTTTAGACACACCAGAAGAGGGTGTGTCTGAAGATCTCATTATGGATGGTTGTGAGCCACCATGTGGTTGCTGGGATTTGAACTCAGGATCTTCAAATGAGTAGTCAGTGCTCTTAACCACTGAGCTATCTCTCCAGCCCCATGAATCATTTACTTTAAAGGTGTTCAACACAATGTAAATACTAAAGCAAGAGAAGAAAACCTATGGGTAATGATAGACTAGAAAATTCCATACAGGTGCCAAAGAGAAGACTAGAACATTTTCTCTCCCAGCTAGTATTTTCCACATTGCCACTGAAGTCATAGCTTGTGCGATAAATCATGGAAAAAGTAACACAAACACACACACACACACACACACACACACACACACAAAAGAAAGCATAAAACAAATTTTTAGTTATCTACGATCTAATTTTACACTTTAAATGTCATTATCCCCCACACAGAAACTTCTAAGTAGTCTACCACAAGGCAGCATTAATCAGCAACAGAGGATATGCTGCACACTTCCACTATGATGAAACACTGCTTGTAGATCCATGCAATGAGACATTATAGTGACATTAAGAACCACAATACATTCAGACATAATTTTATTAGTTTTAGAAATACGTATGCATTGCAAACCAGAAAAGAATGTAGAATGAATGTTAAGAAGACAAATGATTTGGGCGAAATCATATCTATGAGTCGGGAAACTGGATAGTGTTTGGATGTTGGTCATCTCCGAATTTATTTGTACACTTGACATAATCTAATCAAAACTGGTAGGCTCTTCTGGAGAAATTATCAGTACAAGTGGAAATTATTTATGCAATGGGAATTGTGAGGGATGTGCAAAAGGAAAGGTGTGTTTGGAAGCTTTATGTGTCTTGACTTTGGGCTTCCGTTCTATAATAATGAGGTAAGCGGGATAGAAGATGCCTTTGTATCTTGACACGAAGGGTGGTAACAAATCCATTTCACATCCTTTCTTTAGATCCACTTTAGGTCTAGATGCTCTTGTGCTACCTTCTCTATCTTCAGTGTCTGTTTTACATGATCTGAAACACACTTTTGCATCTGTGAAAAGATACACATGCATGGAATAATAACTTGTCTTCTATTTTTATGTCATTCTTTTACTGTCTCTAATTATATATTCATTGATATTTTTTTCTAGTATGCTACCACAATTGATGCCTACAGATACATTTCACAGTTATTAGATTCCTGATTTTAATGACTGTGAGTACATATTCCTATCCTGTTCTTTCACAGGAAAGGATACTACTGAATTGAATATGAATATCCAAAGTACACAGACACATGTACACACAAATGTACACCCATACATGCACCCAGCCATGACCATACATATGCACACACATACACACAAATGCTCCCAAATGTACACACAATTCTCTAACATATGTACACACATGAACATACATACACACATGCATAAATTCATATACATGTATTAATGAATGTATATGCCCTCACATTTTCTCTTTAATGATTAAGTCACTAAATTTTATTTCACATGGCTTCCTTTTTTAAATAAGAATTTGTTGTCAAGTTTTCCAATGCCTTTAAAATGTTTCAAAAGATGTACGAGCTTTTATTTCCATAAATCTATTATAGTCTGAACTATATTAATAATTTTTGAGAAAATATTGAACTAGCCTTTCATGGTTCCAATAAATATTTGACTATGATACACATTTAATTTTGCTTAGTAATATTTTATCTGACTTTTTATATTTATATTCATAACTTAAATTGTCTACAGAATTAATTATTTGAGATGCTAACTTTTTAGTTTCAATGTCATACTCTCTTAATAATAATAGTACGAATGATTTCCTTCTGTCCTCAGTGATGGGATTTAGTTATCTGAGCCTGGGTAGGTGTGTGTGTAGAAATTAGAATTTGATAGTGGCAATATAAGAAAGAAACATGAAGTTTTGCCTGGTTTTGCATGTGAATACTTACAAGGATTAGATGAATGCAAAAGGAAAACAAAATTAAGTAATGTAGCACATAAAAATGCCAAGATGTTCACTATTTTATATATTTTACCCAATTTATTTATTTATTTATTTATAAACTTAAAAAAATGTTGACAATAAAAAAAGCCACACATCAGAGGTTCCTCAAAATATAATATTGATTAACACCATAGAGATAACACTGTAGAGATAAGGTCAAGAATGGGCCTGACCACAAATGGCCATGGAATGAGAGGGACTCATGACCTCATCCCTGAGGATTTATATCCAGAAAAAAGTTGATGGAGACAGAGGGACAATTTCTCATTGGTATAGCCAAATGAGGAGCCCATGCCTCTGAAAATAAAAGCTCATTGGGTCATAAACACACATGCATATGCATATCCACATGAACATGTGTGTGTCATGCTTGTGCATACATACACACATGTACACACACACACAAACATGTCACTTGAATGAACATGCACACACACTCATGCACACACATACAGGCACACACACATGCTTATATACATGTGTGTGTCATAAGACACATATATGCATGCACACACATGCATATGTACACACATATGCACACACATACAAGAATGCTCACACATGCATATGCACATGTCACTTGCATGCATGTGTTTGCACACACATGCCCACAAGCACAGGCACATACAGACAGACACATGCACACATGCATGCACCAGCACATATACACACACATTCACATGCCACCTGTACAGGTGGATGCACATGCACACACAAATGTGAAGACATAAAGTAGAAGGAAGGCCAGCTAGGAACAAGAATGGATCAGGAGGTCAGGGAAGAGGACAAGAGAGGATAATGGGTAGAAAGCATATGCTTAAAATACATCTTATGCATTATGAAAATGTCTAAATGAAACTTATTATTATACATAATTAACATACAATAAAAAATTAAAAATTAGTGAGCCTTAAGCATCTGTTTCAGGAGACTCAGCCCGAGAAAGCTGGCTTTTGAGTTAATACATTCAGATTTTCCTTTGTATTAAGAATATTATGAAATACTTTCATATAAGAGACTCTAATAGCTACTAATTATATAATATTGAAAGAGCAAAGGGTGGCTCTTTAAAACTGGCAACTATCTCATTTTTGTTGAACAGCACAGATGATCACAGTGTACTATCAATTATATGAACAATCGAAAGTAGACTGAAATAAATATTCTCATGCTGCAGCCAGAAAGCAACCTGTGGAGAGCTTGATTTAACTTCAGCTTCAAAACAGTAATTTACTCACTTGCTGTGTGTGAATTCACACCCTAAATCTGAGGTTCTTCTCTATAATTAGGGCTTTGTTTTGAGTTCAGGTATATGCATAGATACCTGGTGTGTGTGTGTGTGTGTGTGTGTGTGTGTGTGTGTGTGTATACTTCTTTCCAGTTTGTTTATTTCATGTCCCTGTTTTTCATTTTCTACATGTCTTTAGGTTGTATTAACATTCTTTGGGATTTGTCAGAATCAAATGAATAAAAATAAGACACTATATTTATTTATAATAATTTTAATTCTGGCTACTTTAAGTGAAGTATTAAATGTTTGCCTACATTTACATTTTCCATTTGTTAAAAAAAAAAGTTTCTATTCATTTGTGTTGTGTGAGGATATGTGCATGTGGGTGTACATACCGAGAGGGCCAGAAGAGGGCACTAGATCCCCTGGAGCTGAAGATGCACGTTTTATGAGAAGATGCAGGTGCTGGGACTTGAACTCTGGTCCTCTGCAAGAACAGTGAGTGCTCTCGGCTGTTGAGCCATCTCTCCAGCACCCAGGTCCCTCATTTTACTGCTGTTGTGTTAAATAGTTCATTTATTCACTTATGTTTTTCCACATTAGATGATGTTATGGTTTCAGCATATACATCACTTCATGCAAGCAACTCCTGAGAATTGGGAGTGTCTACTTCGTATCCTTTCTCCTGTTATTTTCTCCTTCTGTTCTGTTTGGGTTCCCTTAACCATTTTCTAGAGGTATATTTGTAACAATCAATTCTTTGTTTTCCCTCTGAGAATATCCCCTTATTCTTAAAGACAATTTTTCACCACATATAGAATTTGCAGTTTTAGTTTTTTTTTTCTTCTGGCATTTGATAAATGTGCTACTTCTTTTCTGGACTCTGGTTTAAGATGTGAAGTTGGTATTTTCTTTATCAGTAGTGTGTGTGTGTGTGTGTGTGTGTTTTCTGGCAGCTTTGAAGGATTTTATTTTTTGCTCTCAATTTTCAGAAGTTTAATTTTTATGTATCTTGGCATGGATTTCTTTGGGTCTTTTCAGTTTAAAGTTTACTTAGCTTCTTGAATTTGTAACATTGTTGGGTTTTTGCCAACGTTGGAAACTCATTGTCATTTTACAACTCTTTATTTCAGTTTTAATTATGTGTATACATGTGTGTATGTGCATATGTATGTATGTGTATGTGTGATAGCATGTGTGTGCATGTATGTGCATGTGTGTGCATGTGCATTGTGTGCCTCATCTCTTACAGCTTCATTTTACTTCCCTGTGGTCTGTAGATGTGGAAGTTCAGAGTTCACGTGCATCCTGATGTTAGGTAAAGAGAAAGCTAGCTAGTATGCACCACACTCACTCTCGCCTCCTGGATTTCTCATGTGTGCCGTGTGGCAATAGAGGCCGAGCTTCTCATGGTGATCCAGTAAGTTTACTCTGACAGGGAATCTGGAATACTCTCCAGATTTACCAGGCATAGTATGGCCCATCATGCCTCTTTCCACTCCCATAGGCATCATGCAACTGTAGTAGAATCAGTCAAAGCACAGCTAGTCTGCTTCATCTGGGTAGGAGACAGAGTTTAAAATCAATTCCTCTTTGATGGATGCAAAGGGAATCGCTTTTCTTTCAGTATCTGCCTAGAGTGGAGCCAACATTGTCAAGACTGGTTTTTAATATTAGCCTCAGATTCCCTGGTCTTTTGATTTGGGATGAGGAAACTTCTCCTGGATCATATTTAGTCTGTGCTTGTTGGCATTTTGGGACTGACAGCCTCTTCATTGCCCTACCTTGGATATTTGTGGCTGGCAAGAAGGAAACCCAAAGATTGTAGCTCCATATTGATGTCCTGTTGTGGACATCTTTCTTTACTCTTTTTTTTTCTGATTTGCTTGCTTGCTCCTGGTGTTCAATGTATTTCATTGAGAAAAAAAAAGAAAAGGAAGGAGGAGAAGAAAGAAGGATGAAGAAGAGAAAGAGGAAGAAGAGGAAAAGGAAGAAGAGGAAGAGGAGGAGGAGGGTGAAGAAGGAGGAGGAGGAGAAAGAAGAAGAGGAGGAGAAAGGAGAGGAGGAGGAAGGAGAGGAGGAGGATGAAGAAGGAGGAGAAGGAGAAGAAAGAAGAAGGAGAAGAAGAAGAAGAAGAA
>NC_034598.1:33778774-33897655 GCF_900095145.1 Mus pahari
AGAAGAAGAAGAAGAAGAAGAAGAAGAAGAAGAAGAAGAAGAAGAAGAAGAAGAAGAAGAAGAAGAAGAAGAAGAAGAAGAAGAAGAAGAGAAGAGGACAGTTTGAAGGGACATGCTTGCCTACTCCAGCTTGGCAGAACCAGAATTCGGTATAATAGAAAGATGTGAAATTTGAGTAGCCCTCATTTATTTCATATCTTTCATATTAAACTTGTCTTTGTATCCTGTTAGGTGACCCTCCTATTGTGTGACATCCTATTGAGCAGACAAGGTCTCAGTCATCACTCCCCTATTACAAGAAGGCAAGAAGGGTGCAGAACCTTTCCTGAGTCACTGAAGAAATGTGTCTCCAGATGATAAACGGTGAGTGAGAATATTTGATTTAAGGACAACTGTATTTCCTCTGGATTTATATCCACCATTTGGCAGCACCAGGTTTACTTTGAACACACTTGATGATAAATGTCCCTTTTACATTAATTTTTCTATACCTACAATAGAGGCCTGGTGGGAAGTGATGGCCAATCCATTCCCAGATAGCTTTGGGTAGGGAAATACTGAGTTCCTCATTAATATTACCTTTCAACCCTCCAGGGGAGATTATCTCTGTAGAGGTTTATAAAGATAAATAAATTCAAAAGATCACCAGAGCAGTGATAAATCTCAGCATAAATTCATGATTCTGGGATCCTATTTGAATCACCTAGGATAAGGGAAATATTACAATAATAATGGATTTATATTGTTCCTGTTCATTTACATTAGAATATCTTCAGTTAAGTCTAATCACTGATGTCGGTGTTCTTCAAAGACATGGCTAAGGCTG
This sequence comes from Mus pahari, assembly GCF_900095145.1. Lineage (NCBI taxonomy): Eukaryota > Metazoa > Chordata > Mammalia > Rodentia > Muridae > Mus > Mus pahari. The sequence continues at coordinate 33,779,601 of NC_034598.1, forward strand.
GAAATGATCCACACAGGTGGATGAGTCTCCTATGAAAATGGACAAGCTCCACCTACTACAGCTGATACATCTGCAGACTAAGGAGATGCTCTGCTTGCATGAGATATAGCTAAGATGTGGTCCTTAACTCTCAGACTGCTGTCCCCAATTTTGTCCATGACTCCTGCCACTGCTAAACCCTCCATATCTGGAGAAGGAATGCAGAACATTCTAGAAGCAGCATTTCCTCCCCCAACAAACAGTGAATTGAATATCCCAAATATGGTGAAAATAGGTGCCCTAAAATACACATTTGTGGTCCAGAACATGTTAATGATCACAAAACTCAACTGATGAAGTTCCTTAGTCATGAGACAGGATGGACAGCCTTATCTTTCCAGGAGCATCCACCAATGAGGTTAATGGATGTGAAGCAGGACATTGTTGGGACCTCATGTAGGGAACAGAGAACCCAGAACCTTCCAGCAGTTGTGATGAAAACCTTTTTAGACATGCTTCAATCAGGTCTCATTTTGTTTAGGGAGACTATTTCTAAGTGGCCATTTTCATGTTTAGTATGTGTGGTGTTTTACAGCATGGAGGGCATTTCTGCACACAGCGGTGAGTTACCTTTATGCATGTCTAAGAAAGATAACATCAGGAATGTTGTTACTTAACCTGGAAAGGTTTCCTAGAGGGTTGGGCTTTTATAAGTGACTCTTGAAAGGACGTGGGATAAAAAGTGTCTGAACTGAAGACCACAGTTGTGGCAGAGTTGTCAAATATTAGGTCATCTTTTGAGGATGCAATCTATGTTGGTCATTGACTTCTTACCTCATAGGGATGTGAGCAGCTGTTTGGAGATTCCTTACCATGACCATGGTCATCTCCTTTTATTGAAAGAAGTGAGCCTCCCTTCTTTCCATTCTCTTCTCCTTATATAACGATGGTGACCTTTTGGAGGCACTGACAGACCAAGAAGACCTCCATGGGTTATCTCATTTACAAGGAGACAAGGTGGACTCCTAGCTTAGGAGTCATTGGCAACTCCTAACTACTTGGAGACAGGAAGTCAGTTTTCTTGAAGAGTATGAATTCTGGTAGGTCAACTACACTTCCGTGGGAGGCGACACAAATTGAGTTAAAGAGGAGGAAGGGGAAGAGAAGGCACAGTCTCGGGTTAGTAGAGAAAGAGGAATGGAGCTGGGAGTTGTTATACAGGTGAATATATTAAAAAGACAGTGAACAATATTCTCAAAGAACTAATACAATTGCAAAAATGGGAAAGAAAACTTCCTAAGTTTTCCCTCTTTCCAACTTCTCCTTAACTCTTATTGAGCTTGCTCAGGCAGCAGGGTGTCCAGGAAGTGATCAGTGCAGGGTTTCTCTGCATTTGAGTCTTACTACTTAGAGTAAGCTCTGTTTTAAGGTGTGGAATTTACTCTTTTAAATATAAGGCTGTGTTTTCCTTGACTTAATGATAGGGAGGCTTCAGTAATTAGCAATGCAATAACTAGTGAACATGACATCGAGAAGCATTGGAAGTAAATTCAGCAACTAGTTAGTACCCATAGGTATGTAACCTAATGGTTAAACCAAGTTACCCCCGTGGGGCCAACAGAGGGTCCCTTGGAAGCCAGTCCTCCCTAGATTTTAATGAATACTGAGCAGATGAGTTAATATCTTTCAAAAGACTGTTGGTTCAGCTTTAAGCATTTGTGGATTCCATTTGTGGATTCCCTACTGCATGCTAATATGAGCAGAAATGGATAAAGCATGATCTTTGTCCTTTGGTAGCTGATAAATGGCCACATTCTGCTTCTGTCAAAACTTGATCCTGAGATGCACCTTAAGGTTGAGAAAGTGTTCTTAGGAAGTCTGACTCTAGCTCATAGCTCACTCACAATGTCATCATTCTCTTAGATTCTTAGTCTTCCTGGACCACAATTGCTGTTGGTTGTCCTGTGCATCTTTCATTTTATGTAGCGATTATAAAGCTTTTCTTTAGGAAGGACTCTGCAAGTACTCAGCTCATATGAGTATGGATCATAATATCCAGTTCATAAGGAGAGTTGGAGGCTTTTGAAATTCTCAGCAGGAAGCCACCAACATTCTCAGTATTTGTCAGCCACTTCTTAAGTGTCTATAGGCAAACAGAATATTGGTCACATTATGCATGTCTGTGAAGTTGTCTATCACCCATGCAGCTTTAATGTACTGCATTTTGATGCAATCAAGGGAGAAGAAACCAGAATAAAAGATTATGGTAAATGCATATATTGCTCAAAAGTATGTAATTCGTTCTCTCTCAAAAGCAACAGCAGGACTTCTCTATATGAAATGAGTGTCCCAGTATGCATTAGATGCTAAAGTAACAGTTGAAGAAAGAAAAATTCCATTTGGAGTCCATAAGCAAAGGATTGACCAATGCAGACATGTCTAATGGGTCATGTTACCGCTTTCCATGTTAGCTAGCTAAATGATGTGTTCATTAGTGTATGGAGTTAATTAATGAGAAACTAAAATATATAGATACTCTTCGAAATGCAATATTTTCAGAAACTCAAGCCGTGACCAATCTAGGTAAGGCTTCAGTTCTGCCTTCGTGACGATTACTCCCAGGAAATAGTCAGGGTCATCAGCTTGGAATTCTCATTTGGCCAGTGGCTCACCTAATAAGAACCTTGTGAAAATTTCTCACCCCTTCGGACTCTATCCCCTCCCAGAAGAAAGACCAAGTTTCAGTAGGACCTTGGAGCACTATCTGGTTCAGTCACTGCGCCACCGAGTCTAAGGGGTTTCATATTTATGACTTAATCTTACACATCCTAAAAGCAATCTGGTGTTATTAAAGCAGATTCTTGTCAGGTCAAGTTCCTTTAATGACACAGTCACATCCTAGGCTGAGACGACTCAGGGCTAAGACCCATTGTATAGCTGCTGCAATTAAATTGCTGAGGTCCCAGAGGACAAGAGCGCTGATGATATATTTCCATGAGGTAGGGTAATGTAAATGAAAATGTTCTGCAAACTGTTTGGGGGCCATATATATGCCAGGCAATAGACATTATTATTACCTTCTCTGTTTATTGAGGGACCTACTTACAGAACTGACTTCAACAGCCTCCATGATGTGTCAGGGGCAATTTGGAAGAAATTTCATTTTTTATTCTGACATTTTTTTCCCATTTTTCTGTAGGAACAATATTTATGGAGTCACCTCTACTTGTAAAGTACCAGTGTGGTGGCAATTGTAGCAGCTTATAGGACAGTATTACCATTCTCGATGGGTGCATGATGTAGTAAATACATATGCAGCTGGGGTCATCTATTGTCCATTAATGGTTACTTGTATAAAGAACCATTTCTGAAGATTTTTGTTCTAAGTTCTTTGAAGTTAGATTTTTATTTCGTTGTACTTCATGATGTTCCAAAAGCTCTTCAACATGTTGATCCTAAGGAAAAAGATTATTCAATAGAAGAACAGAAAATAGTCTACACAATAAGGCTTAGAGCACCGATTTTCAACTTGTGGGGGCATGATCCATTTGGGGGTCAAATGACCTTTTCACGGGGGTCTCTTAATACCATTGCAAAACACAGATGTTTACATCATGATACATAACAGAAGCAAAATTACAGATATGAAGTAGCAACAAAAATAATTTTATAGTAGGGGAGGTAACCACAACATGAGGGACGTATTAAAGGGTCCCAGCATTAGGAAGGTTGAGTACCACTGGCTTAGAGCCTCTCCAGGTAAATTATCACCTGTGTTTGAGACTTTGTTGCAATTTGAGAACATGTTTAGGAACTTAATTTTACTCATGAAACTATACTGACCCAACATCAATGCAAAATAATAAATAATACATAAATATTTGCTAGTCATGGGTCCAGCACTATGTGATACTTAAAAGTATATATCATGTCTTTCATTCCCGCCAACAATAGCATAGTGATAGAATGTCTCATCGTGCAGATGAATAGGCTATAGTTTGGGAGAAGATGGAAATCAGAGAGGTACCCATGAGTAAAACTAGCAATTGAGTGTAGGCATGAAAGGGATGTCTTGACTAAGAAGCAATCTTAGTTGCCCTACCACACAAATAATACCTTGAAACTGAAAGCACTTCTGTGTATTAGTTGTCCATGATTTTGATGCTGTGATATCTGACACTGTCTGTGGACATTTGTAGTTGTCCCACTTGTGGGAATGCTGTGGAATCTAGTGGAGACAGAGGCTCAGGGTTTACTGTTTAAGAGGCTCCATTAAAAAGAGGCCCCTTCCCAGACAGAATGCCCTAGACTCAAATCATCATAGAATCTGGACCTCTCATCCTATGCCAAGATAGTTCAATTTTAGATCAGACCCTTCCTGAGGATCAGGTAGTCATGAAGACACACATCCTAAGAGTCAGCGATGTTTAATCCTCTTTGTCCACTGGACTGGATTAACAATCCTCGCTTTTTGTAATGTGCATTCACAGGAACTTTCAGGCCAGTTTAACTGAGGAAGGAAGACCAACCATGAACGTAAGCCACATCATTCCATGGGGTGGGTAAACTTAGAAGAACACTGTCCTTCATCTCTCTCTGCTTCCCACCTGAGGATGCCGTGTGACCAGTGCCACCTTACACCCCTTAAGCCAAAAGATGTTTTTATTTCCTTCAGTTGTGTCTTATAATCTTATTATAATTATGAGAACGGTCAATAATACAGAGCCCAATGCAAGTTTAGGAAACACCAGTGAACCATGGGTTCACAATTATCATTTAAGATACGTCTTAGAAGACTTCTTTCTTTCTTTCTTTTCCCCCAGAAAGTAGGAGTTGTATCCTCTTTGGGCTACTTTTAATCACATTTGGAATTTGTAAAGTTTGACTGGATAGGTCATCTCCTCACAGGAAGCCTCCACACTTCTTGCTAATTTAGCCCCATGTCCTCTAGCTTTCTGAACTATAAAACACCACTGAAGTGGTTCTTACATCTGAAACACTTTCTATCTAATAGTCATATAGCTTTGTCTAGGGTTGGCTAAGATAAATAGCTGTAGCAATTTCAAGGTACTTAAAGTCACATTTCTTGATAATCTCTGAATTTTCAGGGACCATTAGAGATCCCTGTGTGAATCTTCGAATAATGAAAAGTACATTTCAGCAGAGTTTTTTTTTTTTAGGTACTTTGCTCTTGCTGCATTGATTTAGAAACACATTTCTAAATCAATTTTTTTTCTGAGATTTTTAACTTGTAATAAAATGAGTCTTGGCTGAAGTGCCCTTTATAATCTAAATGCTTGGGCTTGAGAACCACAGGCCAAATTGAGAATTAATTAACATTTTGAAGCCGTGGTGCTATATGGCTTAATCCTAAATTGTACTTCAAATGGGGATTGATTTCCTCACTATAGCACAAACAACTGTTCCCCCTACTCATGCCCTTTAAAATATAAAATATATGGCTAGTGTGTATTTAGAGAATGAGATTAAATAATGTGATCATTAAATGTTTTTAATGGAGCCATAATCATATTCCATTATGGAATCCGTGTTCACTAAGTCATCTTTCCTACCTCAAGAAAACATTTATTATAGGATGAGAAAGATGGAAAGCCATCCAATATGGAGTGCATTAGGATAATTTATGTATTCATACAACGCATAATAGACATTTATTTCTCAAAATTCTTAAAACACAGGTAATAATGAAGCCAGTCAGCAATTTGCCATTTGCAATTAGTCACCCTCTTCATATTCAAAATATTCAATTTTTCCTGCTATTGGAGGGAGTAATGATTAATTGATAAAAGTTTAACAAATGCAGTAATGGCAGGTGTTCCGAATTACAAAGTCTTCCAAATGATTCTCCCCAAAACTACTTTATGCTAATTTGTACAACGTTAGTCATAACACTTTATGATTTTACTTTTAAAATGGCTTCTCTTTCAGTCACCCTAATTTAATTAAGAATTTTTAACTAGTTCCGTGTATCAGGAACACCAATGAATTTTAAATTTTCTGAGTTTGATTACCATAAGAGATTAACAAGAAGTCTCATAAAAATGCACGGCTGCCAATTAGAAGCATCAACGCTGCGTAAATTAGAATTTGTTAATTGGTTTAGCAAATGTAAATTCAATTTTTTTGAAATTTTATGAACTGAAAAATTGATTATATTTTTGTGAGCCTCCAGAAGTGTGTTATTAATGCTGATATTTCCTGAGCTATTGCTTGTATTTTAGACACAAATTCTGTTTCATTTATTTCACACAGATAGGACTATAGGCTTCATTTTTCATCCCCACAGGTTACCCCCAACACCTGCCACAGTATTAAGCGGATACTGAAACATACATTTTCCTCTCATCTGTCTTCCTCCTCAGCAAGACAGATAAAATGGGCAATTTAGGTACAGTTTGCTTTGTGTGTTTTCAGTATTAAAGCACATGTAATTAATTTCGTTTTCTTAAACACTGTGTTTATGAAAAAAAATTATAGATGCCTTTAAAAAGACGTGTATGGAAATAGCATTCAGGTATGCAGATTAACACTGCCTGCCTCTGAGAAAGAGACCTAGCTCTCTTGTGTGTTATAATTATAAGGGGGAAAAAAATCTATATTTTAGTATGCACTGTGGAATGGGCAGGACTGTTAGCAATGGAAAATCAGAATCTATTCTTAGCCAAGTCTGCAAGCAGTCTGGTCACGATCCGTCCATCACTTGCTTCCATGCTGGGCTGCTATCAGGAAACTGAGGGCAGAATTTAGGACAGGCTGGACATATTCTCATGGTTAAATCTTCATCGTGTGAGAGGGAGGGAAGGTGGCGGCAGGGGTGGAGGGCCACAGCCCTGGATGGCTTGGAGAACCCATCACTTTAAATTTGCTATATAATTTGATTCATTTGAGAATAGTCATGAACATGCTCCCTTCGCCCCCTGAACCTCTCCAGCTCCCCCCGAGAGCTGTTTTTAAATCTCAGTGCGGTGCAGTCTCCCCCAAAGGCTCTAAGTTCAGCAGATGTACTTCGTTGCTCAAAATCAATGGATACACTGGCTGTCCAAAATTGGGGTAATTCAATTACTGTAGCCATGATTAGCTTCCCAGAGGGACAGCATAGGGTGAGGCGAAGGGTGAAGGAAGCTCAAACTCTCTTTGTTCATCAGTAGGGGTGGGGAGGGCTTAACATTTAAAGAGGATATGCTTCCTGAAGTTGGTTCTGCATCTCCTCAGCTCTAAGCAGGACCAGAGCCCAGATAACCACACTTGGGAACTAAATTGTGATAGAGAAGTCCGGGAAATACTGTGACCCACACCCAGGCTTTAAACTGCTGTCGCCAGAAGCCAGCATCGCCGCAGGGAGCAAACTACCATCTGCTCACAGGCTGATTTTTTTTTAACCCCCAATTTTTCTTCCTTTCTGTATACTTTCCTCCAACATGATCTACATGTAATGCTAGTTTGAAGCAATAAATAAATAAATAAATAAATAAATAAATAAAAAAAAATGTGGGAACCTTAATTCCCCAAAGTGATAAAAATTCTGTTTAGTACATTTGGACCTTAGTGGAATATTATACAGTTATGAAGGTAAGACAGGTCATAAAATATGTGGAAATATGCTCACAATATTTAATTCATCCACTAAATATTGTTGTATGTTTCTTAACTCTCAGGCTCTGAAAAAGACCCTTTAGCAGCCAGACCCTTGACACTTATATTTAGTTAAAAAACGACTATATAAATATTAAAAGTCATTTGAGGATCAATAATTGCCATGAGGAAGCATAAAGCAGATGAAGGGATCAGTGTGGGGTGTGTAGGACATTTCAACGGACACCTCTAGGGGACATTAGTGTCCCTCATGACTCTGGAAATAAAACCTCACCTTGTCCTGGTCATGACAAGAGAATTCCCAGAGCAGGAAATTGGCCTGGCTGTTCTGAGTTCTGAATGAGAACACCAGCTATGAAAGCAGGAAGTGGCGGGCTGGGCAGCAGAATCGCTGAGGAGAATGGAGGCGTGGCCTGCTCATGCAGGAAGCCAAGATAGTATCATGCTTGCCCCATTCCACTTCTGAAGCCTGGAGTCAAGATGGGCTGAGTCCTGCACCCCGAGTCCTCCAGGGTGTAAGAAAGAATCCCTTCATAATGGACTGCATGTTTAATAACTAATGATGCCCATTAATGATGCCCACCTTGCATCATATCTGACAGAGTGTAGACCAGAGAGCTGCACCTTAAATATGTATAATAAAACTAAACACCATATGGACCAGAATGGTGTATCTGTGAACCCTCTGGGGTCTTTTGTTGGCTATCTGAGGAAGGAATGTTCCAGAATAACAGAAAATTCATACAGTGGCTAAAGGAAATTCCTGACCGGTAGAGCTCACTTAGGGTGCTGTTAGATTTACTCTACATGTGTCATCCCCTTTCTTCATTGATTGGACGTTTAAGTGTTTTATTTTATGTGTATGAGTATTTTGCATATGAGCATGTATGTGTACCATATACATGCCCGGTGATTATAGAAGAGAGTATTGGATACCCTAGAACTGGCTTCAGGCTGTTTTGAGCCTCTCCATCAGTGCTGAGAAGCAAACCTGGGTCCTCTGCAAGAGCAACAAGTGCTCTGAACCAGGAACCATCTTTCCTGCATCCATTCAAAAATAATTTTTTTGAGGGGTTCATACACTTGCACACTGTATTTTGATCTGACCCACCCACTGTTCCCTCTATCCATCTCCTCAGAGATCCCTCCTTACCATGTCTACCTCCAATGTCTTATATTTCCCTGCATCCCCACCCCCCCCCTAGATTTTCTGGGAACATTCTCAGTCTTCAGAGGACTCTAATTATCTACTCTTCTAGTTGAAATTCTATGGGAGATGCCCAGGCAAAATGATTGCACTCGAAACCACAATTTCTTAGGCTCTTCGGGAGAAAAGCAGTATTTGTGTTTCCCACAGCATGGCGGGGTGGTTGACTAATAAACCCTTGCATGTTATTTCAAAGATGACAAGGGCCAGCTACTACAGTGTGTTATTATCTCATTCTCTTTCCCGAGCTGGTGTGAGCGTTGGGTTGCGGCTGGCTCGCCCATCTACTTACGCATGTTCTCTTCACTGGAGGAGTCAAATTTCAGCCTAGCACAATCGATGAATGTTTATGAGGCTCATTATGGGTCTAGACTTCCCTCATGCTCAGTGCCATTATGAGCAAACACTAAGGCTTGGCTTTGAACCTCGTGGTATCCTATGCTGACCGGCTTCACTTACATTCCTGGTTTGTGTACTTGGGGCCCTGTTTCTGTATTCTGTGGAATGCATGGCCACTTGCTGGCATCACATAACTGTCCAATAAAAGTAGTGATAAAGCTGTAAATTGTTCTCTTGATTTGCCTCCATATTAAAAAATAGACTAGACAGGAAGAAATACGTTCTCATATTTTTTTGGCAAAAGATAATTCGAAGCCTTTGCTAATGGGAGCATAGACTCTTCTCTCTCCTGCTTAGTAATCAAGAAGATGAAAACTATTTACTCAAAGAATCCTGGCTGGATCATCCTTAAATCATTTATAACTCACGGAGTGCTTTGAATAATGGAGAAGCTGGGAGGGCCTCTGATTCAATTTTATCTCCTTTGTTTCTTTACTATCTTTGTGCTTTCTTACATTTAGGAGAATAGTACAGAAAAGAGAGTTGGGATTTTTTTAAAAAAAAAAAAAAAAAAAAGAAAAGAAAGAAAGAAAAGAAAGCTATTAAAAGCTTTTAGGAGGACTTGAGCTTTAATCAAACCTTTCTGTATTCAAGGAGGCCAAATCTCTAGGGACCTGGAGACAGCCTGAACGTTAAGCATTTGAAAAGCAAACTAAATTCATGAGCTAAGCCTTGCTTCCTTCCCCTGTCAGCCTTATCATTCTTATAATGGACGCAACATTAGCTCAGTGCATTCTGTGACACAAAGTCTCCATTAGATCCCAGTATCAAATTATGGGAGTGCATATTTACCTGACATTTTTCATTTATAAGTGCTACATTACATATGTATTCATTTTCCTAGGTTAATTACCAAAAATAAAAAAAAATAAAAAAAATAAAACCTCGGTAGTTTAAAAACTGTAGCAATCTTCCATGTTACAGTTCTGGGCCCAGCTCAGCTCAGCTCAACAGGCTCTCAGATCTATCTCAGCTGCTGAAATCAAAGCTGTACATGGTATAATTGCTTGCAGGAGGCTCTGGGGCTAGGTTCAACTCTGAGCCTTTTTACACGGTTCTCAGAGCCCCATTCTGTAGGACTGTGGTCTCTGCTTCCTTCTTGGGTATTGCATAGATGTTTTTTCTCAGTAAGTACAGACTACCTGCCTCTGATGACTAACCACCTCCTCTCTCTATCTGGCAAGCTAGACATGAAAGATCAAGTTCTTTTAGGTGTTGAACCATTAGCACATCTCTCTTCTCAATGGCTCACTTGATTAGATCAGGCTCACCCCAATAACCTAGAGCAATCTTATCATATCCTTATCTGAAAACTCCATTCTGCCCTCCAGTTAACTCTGTGGTCAGGAAAGTCCATTTTTTCCCCTTAGCTTATAGCATACATTAGGCAAGGGTTGCAATGTTAGTCTGAAAGGCTTGTTTTTATTTTATGTGTCCAGCACATTGATCAGCACATGTCTGTGCTCCATGACCCTACAGATCCCATGGGGGTCAGAAGAGGGTATGGGATCCTTCAGTGTTATGAATGGTTGTGAGCTACCTTGCAGTTGCTGGGAACTGAGTTCTGATCCTTTGAAAGGTGACAAGTCCTCTAAGCCACTGATTCATCTCTACAGCCTCAGCTATCCTCATTTATAGATGAAGGAAAGCAGTGTCTTTGTGGTGTAATTAGTAATGGTAATGAGAAGGTCAGTGGCCGGAGGTCTTAGTTTCTGCTATTGTTAGCTTTAATTAACATTCAAGAAGGCACAGCAAAATACTTCGTCTGGGGATGTGAAGATAAAAGATATTTTAAATACAGCTTATAATAGTTCATCTTCATTGTTACAGTACCTGAACTTAAAATCAACCAGAAGTCCGACCTCTGTATTGTCCTGTGAGGGCGTTTTCAGAGAGGCAGGACCCATCTCAAATGTGTGTGAGGTCATCTCAATATCTCTGGTCCTAGTCTGAATAAAGAGGGAACCATGAGCTGAACACCCACATTTGTCTCTCTCTGCTTGCCTGGAGATGTAACTTGACTAGTTGCTTCATTCTCCTGTCATCATGGCTTCCCATGGTGAAGGCCTGTATCCCTTCAAACAGTGAGCCAAAAGAAATCCTTCTCTGCTTAAGTTGCTTTAGACAGATGCTGTGTCACAGCCATAAGAAATGTGGTCCAAAGCAACCGCACTCCTGCACCAAAACCCACACACATACATACACAGATGTTTTAAAAAATTAATATTTATAGAATTTGTTTTTTTTTTTCTGTGTGAGTGTATACATGTAAACCTGGGCGTGAAGCAATGGAAAGCCATGAAATCATACGCTAAGGAAAGCATCCCTGGATAATGTGCCCTCACACTTAGGGAAGCAAAGACATGGGATCGAATGGAATAGACTAGGCTAGACTAGACTAGAAGGCTATGAAAGGAAAAAAAGAAGAAAGAAAAGAGAAAATGAGAAGTTTGGAGCTCTGATCCCAGCACTGGGGGGTCTACAGCAGGAGAGCCAAGAGATTATAGAAGTCTAATCACAAAATATAACTTTTTTTTTTAACCTCAACAACCAACACCAAACAAAAAATATCCAAGTCAAAAATGTTGATTGCTCAGTAGCCTTCTTTTCCACAGACCAGTTTTCTTGCTTGAGGCAATAGCACACAGGCTGATAACTCTGACCTGGGTATTTCGACACTCTCTTTAAGATGAGCAAGTGCATCTCATTCAGAGGAAGCAAGCGATAGTTCTTGTTCTCGATGAGGACATTTGGGCTTTCAAGTTTGGCATCTGAATCCTTAAAGGCTTTTCTACTTTTGCTGTGTTTGTTTCTGAAACAGGGTCTTACCATGTGGTCCAGGCTGGTGAGGTGACCCCGGGCTGGCCTCGAATTCACCAGCCTGTCAAGGTGCTGAGATTATAGCCCTGTGTCACCTCATGTAGCTTAAACGTTCTTCTCTGACAAAATTTGGCGGTGTGCTGATTGATGTACATTTTTATAGCTCCATGTCATCACTGGGATTGTTTAAATAACTTAGTGAGCCAGGTTTTCAAAATGGCCGATCTGAGATACTCCAAACTTGCTCACGGGTGACAATCCACCAAAAGTGAAAGACAGGCACATAGATGGCTGAACACTATGGAGAAAAGGCTCACCTAATTTGTGTCTAGATCTACACACAATTTAGCTTAAAAACACTGTCATTTGTGATTGAGTGTTGGACCAAAGGATACCAACACTGGCCTAAAATTCTTGATGAAGGCTAGAGATCTAGTTAAATTCAGAGTGCTTGCTTAGCATGCGTGAAACCCTGAGTTTGATGTCCAGCCCTGTAAAAACTGGACATGGTGGTGCATACCTGCCACCCAGCACTTGGGAAGTGGAGGAGCAAAGATTAAAAAATGGAGCACCACTCTCCTCCACATAGAACACTGGAGTCCAGTCTAGACTATATGAAATCTTCCTTGTCTCTAAAAGACAAGGAAGAACATACATCAAAAACTGGTACATGGGCTGGAGAGATAGATGGCTCAGTGGTTAAGAGCACTGGCTGCTCTTCCTAAGGTTCTGAGTTCAATCCCCAGCAACCACATGATGGCTCACAACCACCTTTAGTGAGATCTGGTTGTGCCCTTTTCTGGCATGCAGGTGTACATTCGGGAAAAATGTTATAGACATAATAAATAAATCCTTGGGGGGAAAAATGGTATGCTTCCAAAATATGTATCTATGATGACCAGATTTCGTTCACTCCACACCTTCTACATACACAGCCATGGAATGCAATGTGGGAGGGTAAAGTTCATCTGTATTCTTTAGCCTCGGATGTGACAGGGACTTACCAGACTGTGGGTCAAGGCCATCTGTGTGGCCTATGATTAAATTTGTGGAAATAATCTTTTTTTCCATAAAAGTATCTGATTTATTTTAGCATGCATTTGGCTTAATGTTATCTTAACAGCATCAAAGGAAACATATTTTTAATCTCTTGGTTTAAAATGTTTTTAATTATGTAAATGGGAACATAATCTACAGCAACAAAAACTCCTTGATGTGCTTAATGGTTTTCAAGATTGTCAAGAAGTCCTGAGATCAGAACGTCCGAGGAAACATGTGTTCTACTTAATAGAAGTATTGAACACTTTAGAATCACAAAAATAATGAGGTCTTTTAAAGGGAAAAACCTTTAGAAAACAACTAGCAATGATAAAATGAATATAGGGTTGCTGGCTTTCTTACTGTGTTTTCATTATAAAGTACACCGTGGCTCTTTATTCTTAGAATAGATTTCTGTCATCTAGTTGGTTAAACTATTTAGACCAGAACCTGTGCTTTTAGCTTCGTTCAGACAAAGTCATCTGGAAGCGAGTATGTATAATTGATCTGCCTTAAATTCTAGGCTGAAGGCATAGCTCACATGGAAGACTGTTGCCCTCACATGGATAAAGCCCTGCATTCTGTCCTTGCTCTACAGGATCAGGTGTAGTGGCCCAGGCCTGTCAGGCCAGCAGTCAGGGGAATCAAAGGTTGACAGTCAACCTTGGCTACTCAGCCTGCCTGGATTATGGGAAAGCTAGTCTCAAATATACTGTAGACAGTGGGGCATTAAATAGCTGTTTTGTTTTTTTTTTTAATTTAACATATGTTCTTCAAATAAAACAGAGAAGAGGCCCCTCCCATTCTTAAAAAGATGCTGTCTGGCAGAGCTCCTGCTCACCCTAGTGTCTCTCTTGCTTTTTGAGATGTCCTGTCACAGGTGGTGACTCAGAACCAGATGTTCTCAGGTTTTGGTGCTTTGGTATCACTTATAATTTAAAGCCAAAGGCTGATCACTGAAGGCGTGGGCAATAGCTGATCCCTGTGTGGTTAATGACTAAAGGGGAGAATAGGAGGCTCCTCATGAGAATACTCAAATTCCTTCCACCTGGAGGGAAAGCTTTAGGAACATAGGACTTCGGTGGTGTCAGCAGTAGGCTCACAGCACCCCGCTGCTACTGCTGATGCCTTACAAAGTTTGACACTTTGAAATGGTTTAATGATCCTGTTAAAGGCGTCTGATGAACTAGGAGGCTACAGAGGTTAAGCTGCTCACTCAAGGTCACACGCTTGCCTAGAGTCAGCCTAGGAATCTAGGTAGTCTAACTGGAGGTACATCTGCATCCTGTGTCAAGACATGATGATGAAAGTGGTCTCAACAGAGAGTCATGGGTGTGTTCTGGGTCATGATACCCTGAAAGGTGTGGGGCTCCGTGGAACTGTTGAACCTAATGAAGAATCTCTCCCTTTTGGTAGCAATGATCTTAAGATCTACCCATGCATTATTCAAAGAGCCTTGCGTTTCCAAGGTGTCCAAGAAGAGATTTGAGAGATGTCAAAGGTCTGGGGAGAGTTTGTAAAAGCTTGGGGACAGTTCACAGGTTTTTCTGGTAAAACACTGAGTAGAGGTACATTCCTAAGGATATAGACCTTGGCTCCCCGTAGAGAGATCGAATGTCTATGAAAATTCTCTTTTGGACAAATGTTCCTGAATTCTACATGTTGACCTTATTCTATCGTGTCCTTTGATTATAAAAAGTAATTGTTGAACAGTTTTGTTCAACATCTTTGAGTAAAAATTATCTTTCAAGACTGCAGCTGCCATAGGTCCTGTGACTTGAAGGTGGTTCCTAGTGTCTTGTTTCAGGCTTTGCTATAAAAGGGTGCTAATGGAAGAATGACTCCCTTGTGTTTTTATAAACTATTGCTCAAAGGCACTGAAGGAACCCAAATTTGGATAGATATCATTAATTAAATAAAATGTAGGTATGTTAGTTCATAAGGAAACCTATAACTAAGATATCTGTGGCTAGCATTTTCCATGTTCCTTTGAATTTATGCCAATAGTTGTATAGTTAAATGTATGAAAAGAAATTAGAGAAATGAGACTAGATAAGCATAGTGGAGGGGCACTGGAGGGTCAGTGCACTGGAGGGGACATTTGTTAGCTTATTTGGCTGGGAGTGGGGCAATCTATCCCTCCAATCCAGGAAGGATAGATTCAGGTTGCCATATACTCTGAGGTTTTTTTGTTTTGTTTTGTTTTGTTTTGTTTTGTTTTGTTTTGTTTTAAAAATCAGAGGNAGAGAAGTGAATTATCTAAAATGAGCATTTGCATTTTGCTAAATAATTAAGTTTTCCAGAATATAGTCATATTGATAGAATCTAATAGAACCTGTTTTCCAAACTAGGCATGGAATCAAATATAGCAGGACAGCATGTAGAATTCAGAAATACTAGCTAGAAAATGAAGTTTCAGGAATGTTAATTGCCCACCATGGGAGCTAAGGTTTGCATCCTTGGTAACCACTGAAAAACATTCCAGTAGAGGGCGCATCAGATGTGTTGCACAGTTATCTGGTTGGCAAATGGATTTCCTCTGATGACTCGTGGGCCAGGGAAAGTTTGAGAAAAATAAGTTTCGTCTTCTGATTTGATTAAAGTTTTTGTTTCTACCTACTTCCAAATTCTAAGAGATGAATTTCGAAGCTCTTTCTATCCCAGCCCTTGTCAAGGGGGTGGGTCCAGGCTAGGGGATCTGATACATTCAAGATCATCCTTGGTGGCATAGAAGATGTAAGGTCTGTCTGGGTGACCAGAAAAACCTGTCTCAATGAGGGAGAGAGAGAGAGAGAGAGAGAGAGAGAGAGAGAGAGAGAGAGAGAGAGAGAGAGAGAGAATGGAAGGAGGAGGAGGAGGGTGGGAGGGGAGGGGAAGGGAGGGAGAGGAAGGAGGAGGGAGGAGGAGGGAGGAGGGGGAGAGAGGAGAAGAGGAAGATGGAAGGAGGAGAAGAAGGTAGGAAGGAGGAGGAAAGGAAGGAAGATAAGAAAGAGAGAAAGAGAAGGTGCTTCTTGGAGGACAGAATAAATAATAGTCTCCTTGTTTTATTTAGGGCATCACATTCTGGAGATCATGGATGCTTTTGATCTCCTTTAACAGAAAATAGGGACAACTATTTGATATATATGAGTAGTTATTAAGGCTTTCTTGGTCATGTCTTTGTTTTCCTCAGGAAAACATTACAACTTAGATTCCTACATGTTTCCTTAAGGAATTCCCCTCTCACTCTTCAGTGACTTTCTCTGCAGACCTCTGGACCCTGTCCACACTTCCCTTCTCTCTCCTATGACATGGCCACAATGGGACAATGTGTGCTCATGCAAAATGAGCCAGGTCAAAACACAAAAAAGCCGAGTTTGCAGTTGCTACAAATGGAATTTCAAACACCGAGTCTTGCTGGTCTCTAGCGTGTGATCATGTCTCCTCTATTTCATTTGTGCCAGCTGGTCCCTGCCCTGCCCCTGCTGCATCACCGCCTTATACCCCACCTAGGATAACTTCCTTTCTACATAGTTCTTTTCTTATAAGCACATGCTAGAACTTTCATGATGATCACCTGCATAATGCCCACTACAAAATCTGTACTTAAATCTGTGGTATAACCAAGATGTGATTGATTGAGGCAATGTAGGCCTCAAGATCTTATATTGAATATGGCCAATTTGGACTCTAGATTGATTGATTGGTGGTAGTGGACTCTGTCTCCTAAACCACAGAAGAAGTTTGGATTCTGTCAAGAGGCAGATTTTTTTTTTCTGAGACAGGGTTTCTCTGTATAGCCCTGGCTGTCCTGGAACTCACTTTGTAGACCAGGCTGGCCTTGAACTCAGAAATCCCCCTGTCTCGGACTCCTGAGTGCTGGGCATGTACCACCACACCTGGCAGATTTTTTGTATTTTAATTTTTTTTTTTTGAAATCTTGCCTTTTGCTTTTCAGTAGAAGTTTGATTTCCATATGTGGTGGTTTGTGTATGCTTGGCACATGGAGGGACACTATTCAGAAGAGTGGCCTTGTTGACGTAGGTGTGACCTTGTTAGAGGAAGTGTGTCACTGTGGGGATGGGCTTCGAGACACTCCTCCTAGCCCCTTGAGAGCTAGTCTTCTGCTGTTTGCATTCAGAACAAGATGTTGCACTCTCAGCTCCTCCAGCCCCATGCCTGCCTGGATGTTGCCATGCTCCACCTTGATGATAAGGGACTGAACCTCTGAACCTGTAAGCCAGCCCCAATTAAATGTTGTCCTTTATAAGAGTTGCCTTGGTCCTGGCGTCTGTTCACAGCAATGAAACCCTAACAAAGGTACCATACATTATTTATATTCTCTAAATGTGCCTCTTTTGTCTAGAACAAGAGGTTGATAAAATTTATCTTTAAAGTCTGTGATGTTTGGGT
Organism: Mus pahari; assembly: GCF_900095145.1. NCBI lineage: Eukaryota > Metazoa > Chordata > Mammalia > Rodentia > Muridae > Mus > Mus pahari. The sequence goes on from NC_034598.1 coordinate 33,797,050, forward strand.
GGGATATTTTTGTTAAATTCTTGAGATTTTGGTATGTAATGACTTCTCCGAAATACTAGACTAAGTGGAAAATAAAATAACTCAGAAGAAGTACATGCTATATAAGTATGTTAAAGAAAAAGATGTTTCCCTTGGCTTATGCTTTCCCTTCTGGAAGGTCCCATGATCGAAGGAATTTCTGGAGTCTAAACAATTTCTTGCTCATGGGGTTCTTCTCAGTTCGATTTCTCACCCTTCTGCTGACATTTTCTTCACAGCATAGGTGATATTCACTATATGGAGGTTCAGAACAGCAGGAATATCACCTCATCACCAGCAATTGTCTTCATTCCATAACAGTCCAAGTGGGACGTGTTATCCACACATGCAAAAAAAAAAAAAAAAAAGAAAGAAAGAAAGAAAGAAAAAGAGGAGAGAAAGAAAGAAGAAGAAGAAGAAGAAGAAGAAGAGAGAGAGAGAGAGAGAGAGAGAGAGAGAGAGAAGGAAGGAAGGAAGGAAGGAAGGAAGGAAGGAAGGAAGGAAGGAAGGAAGAGAAAAAGAAATATAGGATTAGCTGCTATGGAAATAATTTAGAGGAAAATATTTATTATCTAAGGTTTCAATGGTGGTTAATTTTATTCTTCACAAAAATTCAGCAGGCCATCTCCAAAGCATAATGTGGAGGAATTTCTGTATTAATCATGGGCTGGTGATAGTGGAACAGGGTCATAGGACTTCCAAAGCACTATGGGAAAAACAACAGAGTATTAGCTGTGGCCACCAGACTATCATAGAGCTCTAGGAATAACAGGAAAACTAAGGAAATGCCCTTTAAGATGTGATTTACAGCAACAGAAGACAATAACCTTCCAGCCTTCCTGAATGTGAAAATCCCCAGACTCAATCTGGCAGCCTAACATGTGGGCTTCAGTGGAAATTCTTTGTTCAAGTTCAGACTCAAAGTTTAACAGAAAAGAAATGAGTTACTTGCTCTTAGGACTTCAGCATCTATCCACAGAATTTCAGAAGGACATGTCTAGCTCTCAAAAGTGAAGATGCTTTGCAAAGTCCTCTGGGTTTTGAAAACACTCTAATAAATCCTAGGCTTGATGTAAACTGTAAGTAACTTAGTACTTCAGAGTAACTTGAGCTAGCAGATGCAACTTTCCTAAATTCTGTGAATAGATGATGATGAACCTCACCAAAGTCCTATGAGAAACCAACTTGTTTCTTTTCCATTAAACCGTGAGTCTGAACTTGAACCAAGCGTATCTGCTCACACTCACATTTGAGGTGCACTGTCATGTATTGGCTTTATGTGGGCTCTGGAACTTCAGAACCGTGACTTCTTGCTTACATAATATGTTCTTGGCCCACTGAGCCACACTCTGAGCTCTGGTACTATTTCTTATTCTGAATTTGAACAGATAGGAAAAAATATGTAAACTACATGCACATATGTACAGACATCAATTTCTATAGTCCCCTGTACCATGCAGTAAAAAAAATGATGAACTATAAGACACTATAAGTGTTATGTTTTATGATTCTGATTTGAGGGAAATATGTATCAATTATCTACAAATATCAAAATAACAAAATTACGATAGTTTTAAAAATGAAATATCAAATAAAACAAGTAAAAACACAACCTCTTCTTTCATCCACCTCAGCCCTGTTCCCCAGAGTTAACTGTCTTTCATTATCCTTCTTTCTACTCAAGATGTTTTAGGAACAAGACATATAGAACTTAGAGGTCAACCATCAACAACATTACTTAAGTTTCTATGCAAGTCAGTTAGCAGCTTGGCCTTCGAAAGTGTCCTCTTTTCGTGGAAAGGCAAAGTACACAGAAAATATAGGCATGACAACGTGTGTTTAGTGTGTCCATCACACACAAGGCTCGGGGCTGGGTGCACAGAAAGAGGTGGGCTCCTTTGGTAATCTTCATGCAGGGGGCTGTAACCTTTATTGACAGCCATAAATACAGCTTTGCCTTTTTGATGCTTAATAGATTTTTTTCAGTCCATCTCTCTTTCATGTTTGTACTTAGTATTATTATGGAATGTGTATCTTAAGATACACAGAGTCGCTGATTTCAGCAATCCAAGGTAATTGTGTTGTAATATGGGTTCATGAAGACAGTGGTTGAAGGGCTGAGAGAGAGGAGGACAAAATCTGGAGTCAGTGCGAAAGTGAACCTGTGGAAGGTTGTCTTGCTTGAAATGTAGGGTGTTCTTCAGAGAAATCCAAGTTCTGGCACTGGTGTGGACGTGCAGATGACAAAGTGAAGGGCTGAAGAAGGTGCTAGGTCAAGCTGACTTAAATCCATGATTTCACTCTCACACATAGCTCAATAATTGCTGGGTGTTAATTTAAATGACTATATGGTAGTCATTGATAAGCCATAATGTATAAAGCCATTCGCTTTCATACCTTATATTCTCCCATCTCATGTTGAAATAATTGCCGTAAGGAAAGTCTTTTCTTAGCATTTTCTTTTTTAGAAAGAATTTCTGCATCTTGACTCATTTCTTCACCCTGAGGTGAAGTTCACATCAGAGGAAATGAACACTGCTGATGTTACAGTCTTGTACCACTGTCAGTCTCACAGCTAGCTCCAACTCTGGCCACTTTCTGTGCCCTGTCCCACAGACTCTCTTTATTAGGTATCTGCTAATTGCAATATTCATATCTCAAGAAAAGGAAGAAGATTTTGCTCCCATTTTCAATTGCAGTGTCTATTAAATATTTCCATTTTCTCCTTTGTGAACTACTGATTAGTAAGGAAAGCTTCACACACCTCTAACAGTGAACATTTTATAAACAGACGATCTCCAGTCATCATCAGAGTATGACTACTTCTAGCTTAATTTGTTCCTTTTAGCTTTAATTGCCATCTTTAATGATAGAAAATTATAGAAGATTATCATAGGAAACTAATTGATGACCATCTTCTGCAGTAGTATGCCCCTTATTTCTATTAAACAATGCAATGCATTGCATACGAAAACAGTGTCAGTTAACAACTCTAACCTGCTCCTTCTGTTATTGGACCCTGCACAGCTTTATATATCATTACTATTTTAATTTCCAATGTGTAGACTAAAATGTGAAGGTATGTGTAGGAGAATTTTAATACAGTAACATGGCTGCTTGGGCAAGGGTTCACATATCTGTCTGGAATATAGACAAAACCACTTGTTGGAATCTACATATTTAATCCCTCTGGCTAGGATATACAACTTTAATTCCTCTAGCTGGAACACAGAAATACCCTTAGTGAACACCTTTGATCGCCCAAAATGGCGTCTAATTGAGGGGCAGACAACGTGATGAATCAGAGCAATATTTGACAGGATTACTCTAAGATAGGATACGATCAACTCTCATGAGAACAGATAGGAAAGAGAGGCTACTCAAAGATCAGTGGAGGAGAGAGAAATCAATTTAATTCAGATGAGTTCAGTTCAGTTCATGGAGATCAGAGGCAGACTTTCCAGCAGAGATATTCAGTCAGAAGCTGAGAGAAGCCAGTTCGAGTCAGTCATCCTGGAGAGGAGTTTGAGCCAGAACAGCTGAGTTGACCCAGACAGCCAGAGACCAGAAAAAGCTAGAAATGGTAAACTTATTTAGCAGTAAGTCTCAGAAGCTGAAACTTTTAGGCCCAGGTTAGCTGATGGAGACCGGAAGCTGAACCCTTCAAGGTTCAGGCTTGTAGAAGATTAGATTGTGTGGAGGCTAGAAGCTTCTAGGCCTAGGGCTCGGGATAATTAGAATAGAGAAAGAATTCTCTGGGCTCAGCCCAAGCCACACATTCATAAAGGTTGGGTACGGCTCTCATCTCATCAGTTCATCTGAAGAGATAAAAGTGACATTTACATTTAGAAATATGACTTCATCTTCCCTTGACACCCAAACTCAAGACACACATAAACAACCAGCATGGGGCACAATCCCTTTTTTCTTCAATCTTCTCATTCTCTCGGTCACTGACCAGGTGAAATAATTGCCAACTGCATCTTTAGTCATCCCTATGTCTGTGATAACTGAATAAGTAGTCCCTGTCTTTAGTATTTTCCCCTCCACAGCCCACCATCTTTGGAAAGCCTTCAAAAGCCATTTAAAATGCACCATTTTTTTTTTTAAACCACGGAGTAGTTACCCAACACAGATTAAAAGTCACACACTTAGGTACATCATAAGGCTCTGAAGGGCCTGGTTCCTGATGATTTGCTAGCTCTTGCCTCGTCTCTTTTCTGCAGAGCATTGTCTGTTTATTTCTCTGAACCTTAACCTAGTTTCTCGATACAGCTGGGGGATACTTCCTTCCTTGGGATGCTCTCTATTTCCACCCTGTGTGCACACATCTGCCCTTCATTCACAGGAAATACTGTTAAGATTTGTTCTTCCTCGGTTCGCCATTGTCACCAATGATTGTTTTCATACATTTACCTTGCCATTGCAATCGAGGCATCTCTTCTCTATAAATAATCATTTTGTTAATATTTAGCTAATATTTGTCTGCTCCATTAGCTCTATTAGAGCTTGAATGCAGACTTACTCACTGGAAGAGTGCTATCTAGACTGAGGCACAGGGTAACAATATGTGCTGAAAATATTTTAATTGTGAATTCAGTGATGGCTATATGACCTTATTTATTTATAGTTTATAGATTTTTGCAGGCACATGAATGTATTTGTAAAGTTATCTCAACATTTTAATTTATTATGTAAACTTATAGTAGTCTTCATATTGTTATATATACTCAAATAATTAAAGATATCTGCATTTCATGCTTGCAAAGCAAATGTCATATTGCTTTTTAAAGGCTGTAATGGCTTACATTCCCATCAACAATGAATGAAGGCACCTTTCTACCAAGATAAGGGGAAAACAGTTCATGATGAATGACTAAATTGGCCTCTTTGATTGTTAGTGAAATTGAAGTAACAGTTTTCATCTCTCTGGGATTTATTTCAATGCATGGTAGAAAGATTAAATTCATGTTTCCTCCTGTTATCCCAGCATCATTTGTTGAATAATCTTTCCCTTCCTCTTTGATTTGTTCTATCATTAATCTTTATCATATTTTGTTATATCAATGACTTTGATAATGTAATAAATTCCTGTATACAGTAGGACTTGCTTCAGAGACATCTATTTTCATCTATTCGTTTGTCTTTTCATTATTGCACCAGTGCCAAGATGATTATATTAATAGAACTTCTTAAAAGTCATTCTCATTAATCTTTCTCAAATGCAAAAAAAAAAAAAATCCTGATGCTTCAAATGATATCTACAAAGTGTTTCAGCTAGCTACAAAGAATTTAAAAATGGCCACATAGACTTTGATTTGCAACCCATTTCACATTGGTTACCTCTAGAAGTCAGAGCCCACTGATGGAAATTTGTAGGCAGTGCATTCATTTGGTTCATTTAGAAGTATGTAACAACACCTGTGAGGAACCGAGGGACCTGGAAGTAGATTATCTGAATGTGGTGGCAACAAAAGTGTTAAAATATACCAGGGACCTAGGGACCCATGGACCCATGGACCAGGCACTCATCCTCAATGTTGACTTTCATTAAACAAAGGAGCTATATCAGACAACCAGACATTTAATGGATGCCAACTGCCTCATGAAGGAAAGTCTGTAAGGAAAAGGTTGGGGACAGTTCTTAGAGGGAGCCTCAGAAACAAGATGCCAGTGGACAGCATGCTCAGCCTCTGACCTTGAGCACAGGGCTAGGTCCACAGCATCTGGGACATGGCCTTGCAAACCGTACTTCCTTTCCTATGAAAATGGTTGACATATTCTCTTACTCAATTACTGTATGTTGTAGGCAACTTCCTCAAGCTAAAAAGAAATATGAAAAAAAAAAGGAGTCACAAAAAAACAAGGAATGTTCTTACAGTGTCTGTAGTCAGAAAAGTAAAGTGATTGAACTCAGTAGACTGGAATAATGAGCCCAAGTCTACAAGAGAGCGTAACAAAAGCAAATGGTAATCGTTTCCTTCGTATTAGCAGAAAGCATAATGCGGTTCTTCAAAAAAAGTAATTTGTTCCTTTTTATTCATTTAGTCTTGTTGAAGCCTGTCATCTCGCCTGAGACCAAAGGAAAACTTGAGACATGACTCCCATTCTTTACATACATAAGACTGGCCAGCACAGTTCTGTGGTGGAGAGTACCTAGCCTGCAGGAGAGCCTCTGCCCATCCCAGTCACAATCCCAGAAGAACAAAACCACTTTATCTCTTTCCTTCAAACATCTTATTTTCAATGGTGTGTAAGCCTTTGTGTCGGTGAGTAAGGATGGGCAGGTGATTGCAAGGGCCTGTGGAGGCCAGAAGAAGGAGCTAGAAACTCTGGAACCAAAATCATACTGCTGTGAGCCACCGGAGGTGCTGGAAACCACACAGAGGTCCTCTGTAAGAGCAGCTTGCACTCATAAATTCCGAGCCATCTTTCCGTTTCCTCTTTGTACCTTTTGATATTGCCGATCAACACTGCTATCTACTACATCTCTAGCTATCTTCTGGGTGTCTCTTTCTCTCAAAGTACTCATTGTCTTCCTCCAGACACCTACTCTCAACTGCCCCTCTTTGAGATGTTTCAAACCTTCTCTAACATAGCCTGCTTCCAGTGTGTGGTCAGGACCTGCCATGTCCACCCATGAGGTACATTAGAGACGGCCTTGCTTCCTTTGTTAATGCTACTGGAAAAGACCATGTCATGATCATTTGTAATCACCTTCACCACCATTGCCCTCCATTCCCAGACTTCAATATTATTTTCTCCATTAAGGAATTCTCATAACTACACTTAACTCTGGAACTATATTCCAGAGACTCCTAACTGCTGTCTGTTTCTCTCTTCCTTCATACATACCACCAATAACACATCAGAGCAGCCAAATAAACTCACTCTGATAGTCACTACCTATAGAAGGATAAAATCCAAATGCTGATGGCTTGTCTAGATGTCAGCACACATGTGGCTTCACCTAGAGTTTTGGTTTGGGGTTCAGTTTTACCACTTGGGTGTGCCCCTATGTTTCATATTGCTACAGCTTCTCCTGAATCCCTTGGGTTTGTTACAAAGTCTTCTCCTATCTTCCCTGAAGATAGTATATTAATGTTCAAATTCTAGCTCAGATTTTGACCACAATACAGTCTCCTTGCTGTTCCACAGCAGAAATTAAGCTTCTTCTTATGTCCAGTACTGGTTTGATTGTGCTGCCATTGGGGTATATATCCTGCCTTTATGCATTTGTTTATCTTTGTGCTTTCCTGACTAGACTGAGTTTTGTATGGCAGATTCTGTTTCTTTAACCTGTTCTTGTCCCAAAGCCATATCTAGCATAGCTCCTTCCTGTGCATGGCATATGCTTATAATTTTGATGCTTAAGAGGAGGATGTGGTGAGATTGCCTCACAATTTGGTACTCTTTGGAATGCATCTAGAGCTGTACTATGCAGTGTGCTAAGCAGTGGCAGCTGGTGGAATTGCAAGCTTGTACAACCACTCTGGAAATCAGTCTGGTGGTTCCTCAGAAAATTGGACATAGTACTACTGGAGGACCCAGCAATACCTCTTCTGGGCATATACCCAGAAGATCTTCCAACTGGTAATAAGGACACATGCTCCACTATGTTCATAGCAGCCTTATTTATAATAGTCGGAAGCTGGAAAGAACCCAGATGTCCCTCAATAGAGGAATGGACACAGAAACTGTGGTACATTTACACAATGGAGTACTATTCAGCTATTAAAAACAATGAATTTATGAAATTCTTGGGCAAATNGNTGTATCTGGAGGATATCANCCTTAGTGAGGTAACCCAATCACAAAAGAAATCACTAGATATGCACTCACTGATAAGCGGATATTAGCACAGAAACTTAGAATACCCAAGATACATTTTGTTTCCAATTACGTGTTTATTTATTTACTTATACATTAGTATGTGCATACTTCTATGTTTTTTCGTTTGTGTGTGTGTGTGGGGGGGTGTTGTGGTAGTGTGTGTGGTCCCATGGTAGTACACTGTGGTATAATGAGTAGGGTTAGAAGATAACAGTCTAGTTTCCTTTCTTTGATGAATACCATGACCAAAGTCAGCTTGGGGAAGAAAGAACTTATTTTAGCTATCTATTCCAGATCACAGTCAACAAAGAGCAAAGATATGGCAGGAACTCAAGGCAGGAATCAGGAAGTAGAAATTGTTTGTTTTTGTTTTTGTTGTTGTTGTTATTGTTTTGAGACTGGGTCTCATTGTATAGCCTTAGTTGGTCTGGAACTGCTTATGTAGACAAGGCTAGCCCAGAACTCACAGAGATGAGATCTGCTTACTTCTGCTTCCCAAAAGCTAAGATTCAAGTGTGTACCACCATGCCTAACCCTGGAGATAAGAATTGAAGTAGAGAGCCTGGAGGGATGCTGATTACTGGCTGGCTGCCCCTGGCTGGCTCATCTCACTTTCTTATACAGCAGAAGACTATTTGCTTCAGGACAATACCGCCCATCCTAAACTAATCAGAAGTCAAGAAAATGCTTCATGGACATGCCCACAGGCCAAGTGATGAAAGCAACCCCTTAACTAAACTTTCTTCTTCCCAGATATAGCTAGGATTAAGTCAATTAAAAAACAACAACAACAACACTATGACAGATGACTTGCTGACGTCTCTTTACTTTTAAAAGCATGTGTGTTCTGTATACTAAGTTCAGGTACCAGGTACGGTGGCAAATACCTCTGCTTGCTGAAACATCTTAACAGCCCCATAGCTATTTAAATTTGAATGAACTAAAATAAACGTTACCAAAAGATTGAATTCCACACTGTCGGTATTTACATGCCTTCTACAGGTTGCTAATGGTTACCATCATGGAGAAGGCAGATATAAACATTTGCATCTTTCCAGAAAATTCTTAGACAGTGCTGTTCTGTAGTTTCAAATGTCAGTCACAGGTACCAAAATGAGTTGTGTCCCTCATTTGATGATCAAGCTTTGAGCACATATAATTCACTAAGAAGGTGAAACAAAAGTCAAGGAAGGCAAATTTGATGGGAAAAAAGCAGAAAGAAAAGTTATCTCATAAATTATTGTTGTGTTTCTCTTCAGAAAACTGGGACTTGGTAGTAGAAATTCCCCCCCCCCCCAAGGAGGTTTACTCCCCAACACCAACAAATCCCCTTTGTTAGTGGATGTGGCTTGGAGGGGGGAGCCTAAATGCATCTTCGTATCTCTTGAAGAAGAGAGGAGATATATAAGTTGGAAAATTGTCAAGAGTATCAAATAAGAGAGTATCTTGTGTTTACCAAGGGAAAGATTTCTGTGTCAACAGATTCACTGGGCATGGAATAGTTAGGACTTGCTGCCTTATATGGACATTTCTGAAGAAGCGAGAAATCAATGTTTGTTAACTCAGTGGTCTGAGTTCAAGGGTACCTGGATTGCTGACTCAACCATAGTCCAGAATTTTCTATTTCATATTCTTATGTCGTCTCTAGTATGCCTAATATCACCATGTTTGATATAAACATCCCACAGGCCAGGAGGAGATAAATCTTAGTCTTCAATCTCTTATAAGAATGAAAGATTACCAACCAACCAACCAACAAACAAACAAGCCCTAACTAGTAGAATTCTTTGTATATGCCAATGGCCAAGACTTTATCAGATACCCGATAGGAGACTAAATTGCCTATGCTTGGCTTAATCAAGAATCACTTATGGGGTTCTTGCAGGGGGCGGCCTTTCTTGAGCGCACTACATTACAGCCCTCAAATGAGACAGGCTTCCTTTGTAATATGTGATATGTGTGGCCTAGGCAAACCAGTCTGTGCAGGCAGAGGCACTAGATGTTCAGAGAGATATTGACAAATTAAGAGTGGAGAGCAAAACATCCAGGATTTCTAAGGCCTGGAAACTACATCTTATTCTGAGTAGATTATAGAACCAGACATGATCCATTAAATGCTAAATTATTCAATCCTTGAATTTGCTGCCATGACATATAGAATGGAAAACTTAAAGTTATTATGCTAGCCATCATTAAGTATTTGAAATACGCCACTGGACAGCAAATTAAATTTAATTTGATGATTCACTGGGGCCATGGAGAGAACTGTTGTCATAGCTAAATATGTTTTTATACATTGGACAAAAGATTCCCTATAACAACTAGACTTGTTCATAAATAATACGTTAAATTAGTAACATCCCGTGAATGGAAAATTAAGCAAAAGCTGAATTATGATTAGCAATTTGCATTTTAGTGGTGCTTTCTATTTTAGAATATTAGTTCATTGATCTAGTCTTAAAACTGCATAGGTACAGGATGCAGACGCTGGTAACTGTATCTTCCCAGGGGAAAGTAAGTAAGGTTAATGATTATTCAAGATCACGAAGCTAATGAGTGACAGAAATGGGACTTGCACTCAAGTTTTCTGACCTCTCGATGCTAGCAATCCCTAAGTCTTCCTAACTGTTTGGTTATTTAAAACATATTATGTAATTGAAAATAATGTAATACACCTGGGCTTGATTACGGTTGCATTACACTACTTCTTATTAGCCACAATATTGTTCCAGGAAGAACCAGCCTCAGCTCTCCTATTCGTAGCTCCCTTGATAACTTCCAAACTGCAACTTCTCTTCCTTCTCTTCTTCTTTCTCCTCCTCCTCCTCTTGACCCCCTTCTACCCTTCCTCTTCTTCACCCTCTTTCCCTTCCTTTTCTTCTCCATCTTAATAGGAGTTTGCTGTTTTATCCAAGATTCCAGAGCGCAAGTCACCCTGCTGTCTTAGGTGCGAGTAGCTGGGATCTCAGGCAAGCTCCGCCTCACTAAACAAAACTACATCTTGTTGGTACTGCTATATTCCTAGGTACAGGGACACTGCCCTCATTCCCCGTGAGCATAGGCTATTTTATTTGGGGTTGCTCATTTCATATAATTTTAGCATTCTCAGGTTTGTTTTTTTTTTTGTGGTATCTAGTTTTTGAACAAATGAAAGCATAACACTCTGAGTAATCTAGTTTTTCTCTTTGGTCAGTTTGAATTTCCTTTTCTTTTTCATGGTGCATTCTGCTTTATTCCATTATTTATTAGAAGCCATTAACGTACCCCCATACCTTCTCCGTGTATTAGACACTGTTGATGGAAATTGCTCACTTCCCTCTAGGGCAGGGGCTGGAGGGGTCACTATTTTTCATGTAGCGAGTCCTCAATGACTTTCTCTTCAAAAGCTTACAAGACTTACCGGAGATGTTGGCTGTCTGGATCTAGCCTGGATAGGCTCTGTCTTTACCTTGGTACAAAACCCTTATTTCACTAACTCTAAAGCTGGAATGTTTAACATCCCCAGAGAGTTCAGCTTTGCAGGATTTGAAGCACTTCATCATATTCCGATAGCACAGAAACTTACTTTGCATCTTGAATGTGCTTGATACAAGGTTTTCTTTCAACTTTCCAAATAGGCGGTTTTTGCATGGAGGAGTGCTTGCAGATACTATATTAATGACCTCAATATCTGCTACATGGGGTGACTCCAAAAAAAAAAAAAAAAAAAAAGAAAAAAAGCCAAAGAATTTTCACCTTCAGAAGTACAACCGGGCATGGTGGCACATGCCTTTAATCCCAGCACTTGGGAGGCAGAGGCAGGCGGATTTCTGAGTTCAAAGCCAGCCTGGTCTACAAAGTGAGTTCCAGGACAGCCAGGGCTATACAGGGAAACTCTGTCTTGAAAAACCAAAAATAAAAAAAAAGTACAAAAAGCATGTCAGAAGGTAAAGATCATGTAAGCTACCGTGTCTGCTAAGGTAAATTTTGTTTCTGACCTGTTAATTACTTCTAAATGGTCCTTTGTTTTAGAATAATACAATGATATCAAGATTTCTCTAGTACTGGGTGCCTAGAACATATAAGCTACGATTCTAAGAAATATATAATATATTTAAATATATATTTATAACATAGAAATGTGTGTAATACACACGCTCACATACATACAAACACACACACACAAATAAGTTGAGTAAGAGTATCCCACTTAGGCAAGAGGTTTCCCAGGACCCAATGGAGATGACATTAGCCAAAATACCCAATACAGAAGAGATAGAACCTATAGTGACAATATTCAGGTGGATAGACACAGCCCCCAGTTGAGGAATGGGGCCACCCACCCATCTCAAAAATTTTATCCCAGAATTGTTCCTGTCTAAAGAAAATACAGCGACCGAGTGGAGCAGAGACTGAAGGAATGACCATCCACCCCACCTAGGGATCCATCCCATCTGCAGACACCAAACCCAGACACTAGGGCTCATACCAAGAAGCACTTGCTGACAGGAGCCTTGTATGGCTGTCCCCCTACAGGCCCTACAAGAGCCCGACCAATACAGATGCTGATGCTTGCAGTCAACCATTGCACTGAGCATGGAGGTCCCAATAGAGGAGTTAGGAGAAGGACTGAAGGAGCTAAAGGGGTTTGCAACTACATAGGAAGAACAACAACATCAACTAACTGGACCCCCCTGCCCCAGAGCTCCCAGGGACTAAACCACCAACCAAGGAGTACACATGGAGGGACTGACTGCTCCAGCTCCATATGTAGCCGAGGATGGTCTTGTGGGGCATTAATGGGAGGAGAGGTCCTTGGTCTTGCAAAGGCTGGATGCCCCAGGGTAGGGAGATGCTAGAGCATTGTGGTGGGAGTGGGTGGGAGGAGAACCCTCAAAGAGACAGGGGGAGGGAGGATAGGATAGGGGGCTTTCAGAGGAGAAACTGGGAAGGGGAGAACAACATTTGAAATGTAAACAAATAAAATAACCACAAAAAGAAAGCTAAAAAGAGTGTCCAATGATATCAATTTAAGTCTTCAGTCACAGAAGTTAATAAATTATGTGGTCACAAAATCTTCAAGCCCAGAAGACAATTTTGCTACTTAAGCTCTACTGAGTCGTAAATGCAGCTATTTGCTACCAGTAAATTCTGCGTTTCAAATACAAAGTACTATAATTACTGGTTCTATTCTTATTAAATGTCATTGAAATGCTTGGAGTGGCAGCACAAAACACGAAGGAAACTATTTCTCATGATCGTGTTTAGTCACTTAAAATTTCTTGTCTTTCAACTTTCATGTTGGCCAACTTTAAGTACTTTAAATATATAACCATAAACATGGGCACATAAATATTTATGTATTGCAGAAGGAATTTAGTAGATTAGGTGTTCCTGAATGAGCCCTCTGGTCAGACTCCAAATTCTTCGAAGCTGGAGAATGTAGTTTATGAATGTTCTGAAAGACTGTTGTGATTGGCCTGTGGAGGAATTCCAAACCAGGACGTGAAGGAAAGCGAGAGCGAACTTGTAAAGTCAGAAGGACCCCTAGGAGCAAAGACAGTAAAAGATGAATGTAAGAGGGATAAAACGATTAGCTCCGAAGAGCTATTTATTGATTGGTTGGTTGGTTGGTTGGTTGGAGAGAGGTTGCTGCGGCTTTTATTTCACATGTCTAACCACTCAGAAGAATGGGGGTCCTTGCTTGTGGCCTCCCTAGAGATTGCACTGGAGTTACCAGAGCTGTAGACACGAGATGGAAAGTCATGTGACAGAAACAATGATTCAGACCAATCATATGATTGCAAAGCTAGGGCTTCCGGCAAGGCTCCAGGTGTCTGGGCGTGGCTTTGGACCTCTGAGGAAGCCACACCAAGGGAAGATCAAGGACTGAGCCAGTTTTGAGCAGCCTCCATGACATCAGGAAAGTGAGAATTAGCAGCTGGTGGCTCTCGGGATCTTCAGCTCAAGCTATACGTGATCCTGAAGGACGTGCCAGCAAACTTGGCCTTGCTCCTCTTTGATCCTAGATACCTGATTGTACTTAGCCAGTGCTCAGATCAGTAAGGAGCACCAGTCTTGATCTGCCCAGGGCAGAACCCCACCACCAGGTCAGCTATGAAAGTTTCCTCAGTCTCCCCAGAGTTGACCAGGACACCATGACACACCAGCCAGTTTACATGTCTGCAGAGACTTGGTCACAGAGCAAATCTGGTTCATTTTGAGTAGGAGGCAGTTGCAAGACTTCTTGCCCACAGCCTTGGCAATCTGCTTAGGGTTGGTTACTCTGAGATGATTGCCAGCCGCCTGGATGCCTGCTGTAAATTCATGCCAAGCTTCCCAGTCATTCTGGTCAATGGAGTCTTCAATGGGCACCACTGGACACTCCCAGATGAAAGACTTGTAAAATTCAACCAGCTGGTTGGGCATGATGTATCTGCTGGAGTCACTCACTGGGTGACTTGAAATCCAGGTCCTCCTTATGAGACCTATAGAACTCGGAGGCAACCATCTCCATGACAACAATGAAGACCTGTTCAGCGTAGCCAGTCTTCACAATTAAGGTCTTCAGCAGCTCCAGGAGCATGTCTTTTCTTTTCTTTCCAGAATGTTAGGTGCAACTCTGCCAGCATCACCCACATCCTTCCTGTAATTCTGCATGGTGCTATCCTTCAGGTTGTGGTAAGCATCTATTCCAATGTGCATAGCTTCCTGGATACAAGAAAGCTCTTACCTTGCTTGTTGCCAGTATGAGAACCACCGTTGTTCACGTTGAAAGCTGGGATCCTCAGGATGATTTCAGGGTTGCCAACCAAGACAACAATGGGACAGTATAGGCCATCAGTTTGTCCATCTTTTTCTTGTTCCCCAACATTCAGTTTCTTGCTAACCAGAGTGGGTGCAATAGTTTTATTGATGTGCTCAATAGCCTGTGAGACACCTTTCCCTGTGTTGCACATCTTATTATTGACACGGAGTTCTAGGGTCTCGTAGATAGCACTGCTCAGAACAGACCTTTGAGCTGTAGAGATCAGTCTCAACAGTGGGATTCCATAAGTCTCAACGATCTCTCCGGCATGGATAGTGAGAATATACATAGTGAATTTCTGGCGGTTAGACGGCTACGGGTTTCTGTAGATACTGAAGAGAGCATTGGCAGATATTCTTATAATGGAGAAAAGTTTGGAAATAAAACTTAATCCGAGCCAGGAGTAGCAGTGCATACTTGTGATCTGAGCATTCTAGAAATGGATTCAGATGAACTGGGATGTTGGAGATAGGTTAGTAGTACATCAAGTCCCTCTCTCGGCACAACACAGTCATTTATGTGCTGGGGATGTAGCTCAGTGACAGAACACGTGACTATATTACACAAGACTCTGGGCTCAATCATCAGTTTTGAAAATAATAAAGCTTATTTTAAAGCAAAAGAAAACCCCAATATATCAACAGGAAGCTTCAGACATTTAAGGGTGGATTTTTGTAAGTCAGAGAAAAATATACTAGATGCACTTAGGGTATAAAAATTGGATTCATTACTACAGAGCCTCCAAATAAAATGAAGGAAAATAAGTCAAAGAGATAGATGGAAACAGGATAAAAAAAAAAACACAAAAAGAAAACAAGAAAGTATACTGAAGGGGCCATAGTTGCAGAAAAAGATCCTGTGATTTTTAAATTATCCAAGGCCACAGACACATAAACTATGAGGGCAGAGCAGAGTTGGGTGGCTGTTTCGGCTGGCTGCAGAGGCACAGGCAGTCATGATTCTTTATTACGATGATTGACCAGCCAGATAAATCACAGTTCAGTAAGTTATGGGCTTGCAAGATGGAGGGGAAACAGGCGAATGTCTCAGCAAGCTGTAGAAGGATGCTGGCTTTATCGGCAGATACATGTGGACCCATCCAGATATGAAGCTCTCGAACAGCCAGCAAATATAAATGACTTATGAGGATAATATTTCAAGGCATAATAATACAGCTATATCTAGTGTTCTTCTAAGATCTGGGTTATTAAATATTAAATATCAATGCTGTAAATTATAGTAGCAGCTTTATATGACTAAATTAAATTCAAACAAAACCTAATTTTCTTAATCATGGGCTGTAATCCTCCAGGAACATATGCTATTAACTCAACTACAAATGGCACAGAAATTGTACGACTTCAGCTATGGTATTCGCTGTCAAGTTCTAAGCTGGGGCAGACTTCTCTGTAAATCTCCTGTAGGGATTTATTTCATCTATAATGACGATGGTTTTTTTTACAAAGAAAGTCATCTTTTCATACTCTGATTCCCTTTTCTCCAATCTCTTTCCATTTCCATTATCCTTTCCCTTTTCTCAGTGTCAATATTTTGAAAAGATTTGTCTTATTTTTAAGTGTGTGTGTGTATGTGTGTGTGTGTGTGTGTGTGTGTGTGTGTGTGTGTGTGTGTAAGGGGCTTGAATGTTTACACTTATGAGTGTAAAGGCCTATAGTGTTCAGAAGAGGGCACTGGGTTGTCACCACAGGGGCCAAAGCTCATGAAATTATGATTCTGACTCTTTAAGGGATTTTTGTGTTCCTTTTACCTGTTTAGTAGTGTTTGCCTGTAGTTCTTTAAGGACTTCTTCCTGTTTAGCAGTGGTCTCCTGTAATTCCTTGAGGGATTTTTGTGCTTCCTCTTTAAGGGCTTCTACTTGTTTAGCATTGTTTCCCTGCATTTCTTTGAGTAAGTTATTAATGTCCTTCTTCAAATCTTCTACCACCATCATGAGATATGATTTTAAATNCACATCTTGCTTTTCAGGTGTGTTGGGGTATCCAGGACTCGCTGTGGTGGGCGTACTAGGTTCTGATGATGCCCTGTATTCTTGGTTTCTGTTTTTAAGATTCTTACGTTTGCATTTCGCCATCTGGAAATCTCTGGTGTTAATTTTCAAGCTGTCTCTGGCTGGAGTTTGATCCTCCTGTGATTCTGTTAGCCCCTGACAGCACTCCTGGGAATCCAACTCTCCGCTGTGTCCCCTTGGTCAGAGCACTCTCTGCAGGAGAGCTCTCCTCTTGCAAGGCAGGTGTCCAGAAGTCTGGAGCTCTGATCTTCCTTCTGAGTCCTGGGGTCAGAGTCCTCCCTACAGGCCAACTCTCCCTGCGTGATCCAGAAGACCCATGATCTCAAGGACCTGTGGTGTGGAGAGTCTTCCTGATAGCTCAGCTGTCTCCACTGGGGTTCAGAAGAGAGATGGCAGGGGTGGCCATGACCGGACTGGAACCCCGCCTCTGGGCGGGCAGTGTTCCTTTGTCCCTGTTCCTGCTGGCACAAGCCCCTGCTGGATTCTCTGGAGTTGACTGTGTTCCACTCACCTGTGATCCCGAGGATCTGTGGTGTGGAGAGTCCTCAGGAGCACTCAGCTGCCTCTGCTGGGGTTCAGAAGAGAGATGGTGGGAGTGTCCCCAACTGGACCAGATTCTGACTCTGAATTATTTATAAATAAATGCTTGGGCCAAAAGTTTGTCCCCTGACCAGCTCATAACTCAGTTACCCATTTGTACTGTTCTATCAGTGCTGCATGGCTTGTTAGCATCCTATCCCAGAATCCTCCCTCCTTCCCAACCCCCTTCCCTCCCTCTCACTCTTGCTCTCTTGCTCTCCCCCTCCCCCTCCCCTTCCCCCTCCATCTCCCTCTCCCTCTCTCTTTCTCTTTCTCTGTCCTAGAATTTCTACCTGCCTATTTCCTGCCTAAGCTCATGGGCCTTTTATTGACTGGTAAAGCTTCCCCACATCTTAGAGATTTCCTTTATACTGGGCACTCTACAACTGAAGTTAAAGGTTATTGTGAAGTGTTTTATGTTAGTGGTGGGAACCGAACTCAAATCTCCACCACCTCCCACTAGAGTAAAATGTGCTTTAATGGCTGGCTGATCCAGCTCGCCAGACCCTTTTCTTTTCTCTTTTCTTCTTTTCTTTTCTTTTCTTTTCTTTTCTTTTCTTTTCTTTTCTTTTCTTTTCTTTTCTTTTCTTTTTTCTTTTCTTTTCTTTTCTTTTCTTTTTTCTTTCCTTTTCTTTGTTTTTCTTTTCTTTTCTTTCTTTCCTTCCTTCCTTCCTTCCTTCCTTCCTTCTTTCCTTCCTTCCTTCCTTCCTTCCTTCCTTCCTTCCTTCCTTCCTTCCTTTCTAAAGCAAAATGCTCGTTAGATTTGAGTTTTACTTTGTTTCAAATTTATCACTGGAGTTATTGCAACCGGGGAATTTGCACAGAAAACTAATGAAACATCACTGGAAGTATTTATAAACCCAATTAACTCTTTATGGCCTTTTACATCAGTGTAGGCCCAAAATAGTAACAAATCGATCAGTGTAATTTGGCTCATTTTTTCCCATTGCTAAATGTCTATTATGGGTTTGTTCAATGATGAAGTGTATTATGGCTTTTGTAATTAAGAACAAATGGCTTAAGTGAATTAATTTTTACCTATCTACAAATGTTAACTGTCCTTTGAATAGTTCATTATAAGCATTATAGACATAAACTAATAATATCTGATCAAGAATCTAAAAGTTTCAGACAAGAGGAGCAGAAAAGGGAGTGGTATATTCCTCCCTGTTCCAAGGAAGCTTCCTGTTATGACAGCAAGAATGTGAAAGCCCTAGAAAACGTGGCACTTGGCCTTTTTTTCTGTGAAAAAAAGAAAATTTTTTATATAAATATAATATATAAATATTATGTATGTATATATGTGTATATATGTACACACACACACACACACATACTGAAGAAAGCAACTTGGAGGAGGGGTTTTTATTAATGATCTTAGAAGTCTCATTGCATGGTCACCTGGTCCTACTGCCTCTGGGTCTGTGGTAAAGAATAGGTATGACATAGCAAAGTCAATTAACTCATGGTGACTGGGAAGAAAAGACAGAAAATGGAAGACAGGCTGGATTTGGAAACATGTCTATCCTTCAAAAGCATGAGTCTAGAAAACTCTTCCTCCTAGGTTTGAATAAGGTATGAGCCCTCCAGTGGATTACCACATTGATAGAGTCAGCGACCTTATGATGCAGAGTCATTCATAAAGAGTCAACCTCAGCTGGAGAGCAAGCAGCAAAGGATGAACATCTGTGGAGGCATTTCATATCTTCATCATAAAAGAGGATGCCTGTTCAGCATGGGATGCCTGGTCAGTGTGGGATGCTGTGTGGTCAGTGTGGGATGCTGTGGTCAGTTTGGGGTGCCTGGCCAGTGTGAGATGCTGTGTCTCTGTGGGATGCTGTGCTTAATGTAGGATGCCTGGTCAGTTTAGGATATCTGGTCATTGTGGGATGTTGTGGTCAGTGTGGGATGCTATGGTCAGGGTGGGTGTAAGGCATCCAGGTAAAA
The DNA here is from genome assembly GCF_900095145.1 of Mus pahari. Taxonomy (NCBI): domain Eukaryota; kingdom Metazoa; phylum Chordata; class Mammalia; order Rodentia; family Muridae; genus Mus; species Mus pahari. The sequence continues at coordinate 33,816,243 of NC_034598.1, forward strand.
GCCCTATTAACAGGAAGATTGTAATCAGCTCCAGTTTGAGCCCTGGAAGTCAAGACTCTTAATGTCCTGACTTCATTGGGAATCTTCCCTTACCTGTCACAATGGAGGCTTGGTCGACTGAGCAGATGCACACTTTTCTAGAGAGGAAAAAGTGATAAGTACCTATCCCTCTGTTTGTGGAACACCTTTAAATGTTATTTTCTTTGTCCATATTCTTTTTGTTTTTGTTTGTTTGTGATTGTGTATTCTTCCCATGGGAGTTGTAATCAGGGTTGCAGCTTGGAGCAGTTGGCAATTTCAAAAGACTTGATTGCAATTTTGAAGAGGCACAGTTTACCCACGGGTCATGGGGTCAAAGTCATAGGGTCAAAGGTATGCCAGGCCTCTCCTTTAGGAAGACAGAACAGAGAACAGCAGGACATAGACTTCTGTTAAAATACTGTGTGTGGAGAGTGAGGCTCTTGGGGGTGTTGTATGGGTGGTGGGAATCACTATACAGTTATTGATGCTGTTCTTCATAGATACACATTCCCCATTGCTCCCTGTCTTGTGCTTGGGTGTCATCCCAGAGTTACATGCTTACACTGACAAAACAAAACAAGAGTCATTTACCCTAATTACCAACCCTGAAGTTTCTCTCCAGTGTGGCTAGGTTGGCCCTCCTTCAAAACAACTTTAGCCCATCCCCCCATGTTAGAAATCCCAAGGGTTTTTCTCTACTTTGGCCACTGCAGCTTGCACCCACACTACCTTTAGTCCCCGTTTTAGTCCACTTGGGGAAAGTCCTTGTGACACCCCTCTCTCCGGTTCCTGTCTTTGTCTGCCCTTCCTCCCCATCACTGTCCAGATTTCATTTTAACTTGGGAATGACCAGGAATTTTCACAATACACATAACTGTCATCATGTCGTATCATATCTATCTCCTGGGTCTAGGCCACTGTAATAACTGCTCATGGTTCTAAGCCCTGTGGATCTGCCACTGAGCAAACCAAATATCCATCTCTAATGGAGTTTTACAGTCCTAGAGGAAGGCACAAACAAATGAGCAAGTGCAAATCACGCCAGGTAGCAGAAACTGGGTTTGGAGGAAGCCAAGAGTGTGGGCAGTCAGAGAGGGAAAGAGCTGTTGAGCATGGTCCAGCATCCTTGCTGATGATGTGCTTGAGGCGAGCTCGGGCTGAAGCCACAGGGAGCCATGACCCAGGAGCTCTAAGCCAGGGATGTACTAAGGTCTAAGGCAGGATGGGACATGATCTTCTGAGGGAACGTGAAAGATGTCGGACCATGACACCCGATTAAAGGGTGAGAGTGAGGGGAACCCAGTGGGAGGTGGAGCAAGAGATGAGGTCATAGAAGATGACCTAGGGGCTAGCCTAGTGTGAAGGTGAGTCAGGAGCACATTTAGACAGCACAGTCGAGAAAGAGCTGAGTTGTGTGCCGGAGTCATCAATCTAGTTATCGTATGGATAACTGACAAGAAGCTGAAGACGGGAGAGAGGAAGAATCAGGGACCCCCACTGGGTCCCTGTCTGTAATCTAACCTTGGCATGGATAGGATTGGTCTCAGTGGGATGTGGTAAATTATTAGGACTTAGGATACATTTTGAAGGTTAAACAAAATCCTAATGGAATGGATACTGAGGCAATATAGGAAAACAGCTTCAGTAAACTCCAAATGTACCGCAAATGTCATTTGGCTTATGTCTGCACCGCGCATGGGTTATCTGTCGCGGCTCATAAGTCATGGCATACTCCTTATCATATTCATGTTCTCAGTAGTCCTAAATTATTTTAATGTTTCTCTTCTTATGGACTCACCACGAGTGACAGGATTATACTATGTATATACAAATATATGTATGTATATACATAAATACATATATATGCATATACATTATTTTTAAAAATTCTACAATGCATATAATAATTTTGATAAAGTCTGTTCTCTATTCTCTCTCCTCTAATACTCTCCACTATTCTTTCCCTGTTTTTGTTGTTGTTGTTGTTGTTTTGTTTTGTTTTTTGGTGTGTGTGTGTGTGTGTGTGTGTGTTTATTTTAAAACTCATTGAGTCTACTGAGCATGTGTGTGGATGTGGGACCATCTACTGGAACATCTGGAACATGAATAGCTTCTTAGATGCTACACCCCCAAAGAAAACTGACTCTTCTGGTCTCGGAAGCCATCACTGTCGCTAGTTCTTCAGTTAGGAGTGATAATCCTGAGCACCTCCTTCTACATGATTGGATTCTGTCTGGCTTGATGCTGTGCAGGTTCTGTGCATGCTGACACAGCTGATATGAGATCACAGACACTGATGATGGTCACGATAGGCATGCCATCATGTGTTCTCTCTTTCTCCTCTATTACTCCGTTCCTCTCTCCTTTCCCCCCCCTCTTCTCCCCCTCCATCCCTCCCTTCCTCTCTCCCCGTCTCTCTCCCTTCTTCCTGCCTCTGTTCTTCAGGTGCTGAGATCATTTCCATGAAGCACCTTCCCCAGCTTTCAGGAGTAACCATTCTTATACACTGCAGTAGAAAATAAAAAAGGTCCCAATCCATAAGACAAATAAATTTACAAAATTATTACAAAATAAATACTTTAAAAATCGCATATTTCATATTTGGGAAATAAATGTTTAGCAGATTACATAATTTGTACTAGTACTGGTAAACTTCCTTTCAGATATTTATGCCAGTGATTCTCTTGTAAAAAAAAATAGAAAGACACATATGATGAAGGTTATTCATCACAAAACTGCTCTTGTAATATCAAGCTACTAAGAGGAGCTCAATGCACATGAAGAGGGTTACTTGAGTATGTTATAGCAACCCATAACAGGGTAAGGTGCAGCTTTAAGAAAAGAATGGCTACATTGACCCAATTCCTTCTTGGATCAACAGAATCGTGGCATCTTCACTTCATTCCGACTGCTTTAAAGTAATCCTCATGATACCTTAACGAAGGATGAAAGTATATTGTGTTACGCTAACAATAATTTTTTGTGTACATTCAGAGAGAGAGAGAGCCACACACAGAAATTCAGTTACATATATTTATAGACTAATTTCCACATCTATGTATATATAGTCAAAGTTGACCTTATTCTGTGTTCTAAGTTAGTGAAAAAACAGGTTTTCTGACTAGTTATCGTAACCATCTGAGACAGTCAGTCTTCATGTAACCCAACTGGCTTTTAACTCTTGCTAGTCCTAGGGTCTTGTCCATTGCCAACCTGTGTGAGCATTCCTGAGTAAAGACTTACTTCTCCTTTGTTCTTTCTCCTTACAGCCTCTTTCCAGAATTCAGATAAGGTCGTAGTTGTGACATGAAGAAACAGGCTATAATCCATGAAGACAGCATATACTGAGAATTGAGGACTCAAAAGAGGTCTCTCATTTGTTAAAAGGAGAAGCAGAATTAATTTTTTGATAAGCCTACCCTTTCTGTTTCTTGATTTAAAATGAAGCAAACTACAAAAAGTACACAAACCAAAGTAGGAAAAATGTGGTTTGTTGAACTGGCCACAAGGATATAAGTTACATTTGTTCCTCTAGCCGGGGTACACTCTGAAACCACATACAGTCCTTGAACTAATCTGGTTTAAGCTCATAATAACACACGTATTCTCTGAGAGAGCTGGATAAAGTCACCTAAAGGGATTTATTTTTCAGTTTATGGGAGCTTGTCTTGCTACAGCACACGGCTGAATCTATCTGATACTCATTTGTCTTTCAGTGGGAACCATCCACAGAAGACAAGGGGTTGGCCATTACCAGACAATAAGCTCCAGAGAGTTCCTGGATGGAGATTTCTGGGTGATCATAACCAGAAGTTCCTAGACTCCAGATTTTAGATGACCATACTAGGAAGTTAGTTTTCTGTCAGTGTTTAGATGGCGATTCCTGGAACAGCTGGGTCTGTAGGTTCCTGCTCCCTTTTAGATGTCCCTATGATGCAGGTTCTCGGATGGTCATCTCTGCCAGCAAGGTGATGGCAGATCCCCCAATGACGTCTCTGGAAGAGCCTGGACCACAGATTCCAGGGCTCTGCACTAGGGAGCTCATTTAGTCAAGTTGTACTGTCACAGAACACCACTGGTCTCTATTTAACCTCATGTCTCAGTGTGGTAATTCTTGCTATATGTAGAATTAAAATTTTTTGATGGACCCCAGAGGAACTGAGTTGCCTGGCCAGATGTCTGTTTTTTAATGTGCTGATTGTGATTGGGTTTTTTTGTTTTTGTTTTTTGTTTGTTTGTTTTGTTTTTTAAAGAATGAAACACCTATCTCTTTGAAGGCATAAAAGTTTCAATAACTCTATAATGGTTGAGTTTGGAGTGTGGTGTGAGGTCTGTCAAAGGAATGAAATGTCGGTGGAGAACAAGCTACCATCTGCAGTCTGTATGATGAGCCCAAGCCTCAACCTTGAACTTATAAGCCTGGCTAAGTTTTATAAGACCAGTCATGCCAAGACTTTCTTACATCAGAATCAAGTTTTAACAGATTCCATTTGACATGGTTTCATCTGTGACTAACTGCTCAGCTCTTAATCATTTTAGAAAAACAATGGGTAAACTTTGTCTTCAGTGCCCTGTATCAAATTTGGATTGGTCTGACTCATAGAAGTTATCTTAAGGGTTGAGGATGTAGCTCAGTGCTTGCTTGAAGTCCAAGACCCAGCAATGAAAGAGACTGCTGTTAAACCTTCTTAAATCTATTGTTAGAAATGCCATTCATCTGCCAACCCACTCTCTTCTGTGTCTGTTTATCACCCAGTTGTTTCACCCCCCACTACTTTGGGAGTTTGTCGTTGATGTTAAAAGGGCTCCAGGTTGGCAGGGATTAGTAATATACTGGGGGCTACAGGAATACTCACTTGTTAAGAGCACTCACTGCCTTTGCAAATGACCTGAGATTTGTTCTCAGCACCCATGTTGGTCAGCTTACAAGTGTATGGCTACAGTTCCATGGGATCTGATACTAGATTTTCCTAGAGTTGTGCGCATCTGTACACACACACACACACACACACAAATTATTAACAGAAGCCAGTAGAAGGAGCCACAATGGTGTGTGGTTTATTTGTAAGGCTTTGATGAGAAATAAAGAGAATATGGTATCTTTTGTTTTTGTGGATTTAGGGCTTGTTTGAAAAAAAAATCCAATTTCCATCCCTGTATTGGTACCTTGAAAGTAGGAAGCACTGAGAACTGTAGTCTGTTTCATACTCAACACAAAATTATTAGCTGGAGATAGGCTTCAAAGGAAATAATAAACAACAAAGCTCTTATATAGTTCATGTTTAAAGTATAAATCCTACCTATTCCATTAGGTAATTTGAAGAGTCCAAGTGGCTTCAGCTACTGATATAAAGCCACAACAATTTTCCATGGAGAGTAACTCTTGAGACTGCAACTACTGTTCAAGAAAAGAAAAGATGCTGCATCCGGGACTTCTTCTCCAGTATCCCTGCATCATCAACCTTTGATTCAGCAAAGGATAAGGAAAGACCCCTGGTTTCTCCCAGAGATGTCTGCACCACCTATTGAGCAAATCTAACATGTACCTTTTAGAACTTGTTACACACACGCACACACGCACATGCACACACACACATATTGCTTTTATTTACAGCTTCACAGGTCATCATCAGAATCTATGACTGCTGAGGTTAATAAAAAAGTTGAAACAACTTAATATTGCTCCAAACCCCCCTCTGTTTGTCATTTATTTAGAAATTATGACAAGAAGGTGTTACAGTAACACTAAAATCATTCCTGGACCTTTATTCAACTTTGTAAGAAAAAATAAGTGTTACCAAAAGAATAAAAAAAGTGTTTACAAACATGAACCTACCAAATATTATGGCTCTGAAAGTAGGTTGTGTATAATTATGTAAAACCTGCTTGTATGTACGTGCATGCTCATGTGTGTACACATAATATATATAGGCATGCATGAATGTACACACACATACACATAGGCATGCATGCACACATGCACACACACACACATGCCCACACATATGCCCACACATGCATGAATGCATACACACATGCATGAATACATGCATATATGCAATGCATACATGCACACACATGCATGCATACACACACATACAAACATACATGCACACACATTTACACACATGCATGCATATACATATATAATACACACATACATGCATACATATACACATGTATGCATGCACATAATACACATAGGCATGCATGCACTCGCATGCATAATACACACATACACGCACACATGCATCAAGAGACTCACAGTCACCATGAGCTCATCTTATCTTCTATTCAACTTCAGAACTCTGTGATTGAATGCAAGTGGGTCACAGTGTCCGCTCCCCTTCCTAATAGAGTGCTAAGTGGAAAGGAGAGCACCTTCAGTAAGGAACAACTGTCTTCCAGTGTAGGCTATGTGTGCAGCTGCACAGTTGCATTGTGTGATAGAGTCATGCAAGCTTTTGAGAATCAGTCTCCTGTTTTAACAACCCTGAGGATTCATACGGAGCAACACTTTCAAAACACCATGTAGCCCAGGCCCTCACTAAAATATGACTACATGTACCTTCTCCCTACTGTCTCTCTAGGGCTCCATAAGCAGTACTCAGTTTCTTAGTTTCTTTCCCTGTTGCTTTCATAAATTGTCTATGACAAAAGCAATGAAAGGTGTAAGATGCTTATGTTTATGGTCCATGGAGGGGAAGTTAAGGAGCAGAGAACAATGAATGCTTGTAGTCAGTTAACCTCTCTCTCTCTCTCTCTCTCTCTCTCTCTCTCTCTCTCTCTCTCTCTCTCTCTCTCCATTTGAAAATACATAGTCCAGAATCCCAGCCCTGGGAATGGTGCCACCCATAGTGGATGTTTCTTCCCCTTACTCAGTTAACCTAATCAAGATGATTCATCGCTTTCATGCCAAGTGATCTGCATCCCAAATGTTTCTGTATTGGACAAACTTGATAATTATATTAATCACCACAGTACTCAAAATTGTTTGTTTATTCTTTTTTTCAGCCTCCCTCCCTATGACTGGCGACACCAACATACTGTTTTGAAACCATAAAATGGAACCTTGCCCAAAGACATTGAGGAATTTATGATCCAACTCTCTAAACATCAGGAAAATATGCTGTCTGGATGATGTTTTTTAAAAAGAAGAGCTTCACTTAAGATCTAGGTCCAGCTTGTGAATTGAACAGAAAAAATAAAAATGAGCACATACCCACCATTGAACTGATGCTTTAAAACTAAAATTTCTCCTCTGAGATCATACAAATATTTCAAGCTTTCATCTTGGATCAGGAGGCCAAAGTAGACTTTGCAACTTACCCAGTAGACATTCATTCTCTCTCAGTTCTAGACGTCTGACATCCCAAGACCAAGTCCCAGCAGATTATATCCTAGTGAGCCCCATGCCCCTGGATTTAAAGGGCTACCTCTAGATATGTCTCCATGTGGGCATTTCCCCCCTCTGCTTCCCAATGCCTTTTTCTTTAAGAAAGCCAGTCTTGCTGGCTAAGGCTTTACCGTTATACGTCCATTTGTTCTTGATGACCTATAAGTACCACTGTCTCCAGATACAGTCATGTCTGAGGCTTTCATATATAAATATAGAGTGGTGGACACAATTCAGGACATTACATTCTGATGAGATACCAGGAGAGAAGCAAAAGACTTCACATCATCTTTCGAGGAAAGAATACAGTTTTAATTATACAGAGGGTAGTTGTAATCTGGTGTAGCAGCATGGCGTTTTTCTTTTCCTTACTTGCTGATTATATAAGATGCTGTAGGTGTATGATGGGAATGATGGGTAAGTTCAGAAGAGGAGAATTGTGAGTTGTGTCTGTGGTCAATTTGGTTGGGCCACAGGATACCCAAGAATCCAAACATTGTTCTGCATATCTCTGCAAGTCTGAATTTGGATGAGATTAGCACTGGACCACAGTGTGTAAAGGTCTCATGCAGCAAATCAAAGATGTGAATAGAAGAAGATGCTGAGTTTTCCTCTAAGAGAAGAAGAGATTACTCCTGCCTGTCAGTCTTTCTGAAGGAGAACCTCTTTCTGTTCTGGAGGTCAAAGAACTGAGATTCACAGTTATTTCTTGTGTCTATGGATCCCTCCCAGGCCTCCTCAGTGTCAAACTGGATCTAGACACTGAAAGCGGATTGCAGTTGATTCGGTTTCTCTTGAGAACTCTGACTCATGCAGATGTGAATCTCCAAAGCCAGCTGCCTACTCCTCCTTACTTGTTCATGCGCATTGTGACTCTTGCCTACTTAGTCATGGTTGTCATCCTGTTGTTGCAAAATTTAGAAATCAGAAAAATCTCAGCCATCATTTCTAGTTTTATGACTCCTTGTGTGAATCAGGAGCTTGAGTAATCACACAATATTCAAAGAACTAAGGAAAAAGTCTTCTGAATTTTCTGATGCAAAGACCGCATGGACTAGTGATGCAAAGACCGCATGGACTAGTAATGCAAAGACCGCATGGACTAGTGATGCAAAGACCGCATGGACTAGTGATGCAAAGACCGCATGGACTAGTGATGCAAAGACCACATGGACTAGAGGGAATCATTTGTCAGCTGTGACATCTAGATTCCTCCCTCTGTAAAATAGAAATGAAATATATCTCCTTTCATCTCACAGAATCTCTTTAGATCTCATGATAGCACATGCCAAAGTTCCTTAAAAGTATGAGTCTGTTGTGTAATGCTCTATGGTGTACACATGGCTTTGTTAGGATGGGTTTATTTTGAATTAAATGTTTCTAAAACTGGCACTGGAGGTATACCTCAGCAGCTAACAGCACTTGCTGTTCTTGCAGAAGATGGGGTTGGGTTGCCAGCACTCACATGGTGGCTCATAGTCATCTGTAATTCCAGTTCCAGGAAACCTGGTGACTTCATCTGGCCTCAGCAAGTACTGCATGCACATACATACATGAAGGTCAACACTCATACATTAAAAATAAATAAACTTTTAAAAAATGTTCATAAGTTTCCAAAACTTAGGAAACATCTTTTGGAGGTAGACTCCTTTGGGTAACTTCCAGCCAGCTAAGATAACTCTTGCTTCTCATGCGCTGTCCTGGCTGACTTGGGAAATTCAGCAAAGATTCACTCTTCTGGTGAAGGTTCTAGAATTCTTCCCTGACAGATGTTTCTATAAGGCACCAGAGGACCAGAGGAGGTGCGTGCATCAGGTTATCTCCAAATTCTTTGTTAACTGATTGATCCTGTGGGCTAGCCTGTTCTATAAAGGTCGCATCTAAATGATGATTGTTTTGTCCCACGTAACAGAAAGATATCGGTGGAGTTGAACATATGGAGTGTGAATCGTTGCTGTGAACAATGGGAGCATAGCTTCATCTCGATTAGTTTTCCTAAGATGTTTACAGCATGTCTTTCGGTATGGTAAGCCCTAATGCTCAGAATGATGGGCAGTTCTTTTCTTTTTTTCTGTATAGAACTCTAGACCATGGGGATGAACACTCCAGAAAAGAGTGATTTGCAAGGAAGAGCAGCATCAGGTAAAAAAATGTCAAGAGTAGAAAATATGCTGAATTAATCTACTTTCCTCCCCATCCTTTCTCACCTTCCACCCACCACTCTGAGCAAGAATCCTTCTGAGAATATTTTCTCAACTATTTTTTTTTGTTCAAATTACACAGGAAAAAAAAAGAGTTGTGTGATTAAAGTCAGCAGAAGGTTTTGTGTTTCTTTTTGTCACTGAGTCATAAAGAAAGAAAACAAAACACACTCAGCTCAACCTAAATCTAACCAATCGCATGACTTTATTAAACACAGCATCAACAGAAAGAAAATATGTAGTGCTTTCCCAGAAAGGAATTGTGCCAAGAATAGAGTAATTTTCTGGCTTTGTCTTTGATATCTATAAATTTTGTTCCATGTGGTTCACTATGTTACTGAACAGCTGTTGATATTAAACATGAGGAGAAAATCACAAATAGACAGTGAAATGCATCAGGGGTTAGCAGATACTAACTAACCATACCCCACAAGGACCCTATTCATATGTGTTTTAAACCTCAGACTAAGCAAATCATTTTCTTTTCTATTATTCTATCTCCCTATTTTTTTTTTTTTTTTTTTTTTTTTTTTGTGGCCAAGTGTGTATTGGATACAAAACTTGTTCAGACCAAAACATGGCATGTGAGCTCTTGATTTGACTGCAGTTGGGTTACCACCAATTTGCAAAAATGAAGTATGAATAATAATCTTACTTATGAGAGTGCAAAGTAAAATAAATCTTTGCTTTGCCATCTTATCAAGGAATATAAATCGATCTGGCATGCAAGTCAAACTTAATTTCTTATGTAAAGGTTCCAGATGTTGTTACAGTTCTGTTTTATAAATATAACCAGCATGTTAGACATAATGATAGATCTAAAGATGCCATGGATCTCAGACATGGCTCTTGCTCAATGAACTCTGTCCAAGTCTTGAGCCACATGACTCAGAAACTCAACTGGGCTCACTTGAGAGCATTGCCTCGATGCCTATGCTTCTGGCCACCGAAGGCTCATTGGTGAACCACTTCCTGCTTCAGTAGAGGATTGGAGATCAGCGCCCAGTAGCTCCCCACTACATGTGCCTTCAGTTCCAGGGCAATCTGAGGCCACTGACTTCCACAGGAACCTAAGCACATGGACATTGCCACATAGATATACATCATTAAAAATATTAGAAACAATAAGAGTAAACCCATGAAAGGGGGAGTTTACAAACAATACCATTACCTGAACTGAGAAGAGCCTGCTAGCTTGACAAGCAAAGCAGGCCCGGACCCTCACCCAGTGTTGCTCCTTTCTTTGCTCATGGCAGGCATTTGGGCAGATTTTTTTTTCCTGTTTGCAACCAGCCATCCCTCATCAGATGTTATCCCCAACTCATATCCTTGCCTTGGTTATTATTTATTTATCTAACTCATACAATCATGCCAGTGTGCATGTGCATGAACGGACATGGAAAGGCAACTTGCAAGAGTCTATTCTCCCTTTCTACCACGTGGGTAGGTTCCCAGGGTCAAACTCGGGGTGGTGCTTTGGCAGCAAACACCTTTACCCACTGTGGTGTTTTCAATAAGAATGACCGCCATAGGCTCATATGTTTGAATCCTTGGCTCTCAGCTTGTGAACTGTATCAGAAAAATTAGGAGATATGGTCTTTGCTGGGAAATGTTTGCCACCAGGAGAGGACTAAACCAGAGTCTCTCTCTTTCTGCCTCTTGTGTGGGGATCGGATGTAAGCTTTCAGCCATTGCTCCAGAGCCTTACCTGCTTGCTTCTTGTCTTGATGTTTGCCATCATGGTCATCGACTCACCCCCTGAAATGAAAAGCAATCCCCCAATTAAATGCTTTCTTATTATCAGTTGGCTTTGTCCAGATTTGTGTTCACTTAGCCATGAATTGAGTTACCTCACCAGCCTTCCTGGCTATTTTTCTCATACCTCAATCTTGTATAGTTCTGCACCATTAGTGACTCTAAATGCCAGGGCATGGAGTGTCTACCCTCTAGAAAGTTGATTATTCTGGGTTGTATAAGGCCTTTTCTATGTATGTATATAATAAGCTTGATGTACATCTCCTCCTGAGCTCCCCTACATCTTCCCCTCTCTTATCCTTCTTCACATTCATCCTCTTCGTTTCAAGATGGTTTCATTTACACTCTCACATTACCTGTGCATTAGCATTTCATGTGTACATGTCAGATCTATGACCCACGACTGAAAGAAAATTGTTTTCTGACAGACATAACATGATTTCTTCCAGTTGCATCTGCTTTCTTGCAAATGACATTGCTCCATCCCAACATCTGTAAAGCATTCAATATGTACACAAACTATAGCTTTTTGAATTCCTCTGTCGATGCACACCTAACCAAAGTGCCCCCAAAATGCCACTGTGCACGTATCTTTGTGACATGGTCGATAACATCGTGAAGAAATAACCCACAGAATGGGAGAACTCCTGTCTATCTGACAGAGGAGATGAATCGAGAATATACAAAGAACTCGGAAAACGGTGTAAGTATCAATCAAGCAACGAAATTCATGAATGGGCTAATTCAATGAGCATATGGACCCTTAAAGATAAAGCACGAGGGCAAATAATCACGTGAAAGATGATTAACTTCACCACCCTTGGAAGAGATGCAAATGAAAATTTCTCTGAGTGTCCATCTCACCCAAGTTGAAATGGTGTCCTTAAGAAAGCAGCTAAAAATAAGTGCTGGGGAAGATATGGGTAAAGGGGCTCCTAGTATACTCCTGCTTGGAATTTAAACCAGACCAGACACTAGAGAAGACAAAAAAAAGAAGCTTCTGTTATGTTCTCAAGCTATACCCCTCCTAGGTATCTGTTCTGATTTTTATCTTCCTATTCGAGGTTCTATCCTCACCTGGGGTCGGTGGCACCAGATGTTTTAAAATTAAATTAAATTACATTTTATTTTAGTGTATAAATGTAGCCTCTTTGTGTATATATACCACATGTGTGCGGCTTCCTGCAGAGGCTGGAAAAGAGAGAGCCAGGTCTACTAAAGCCAGAGTGACAGGTGGCTCTGAGCCCAGTGTGGATGCTGGGAACCCAACTCAGGTCCACTGGAAGAGCAATGAGCACTTTCAATTGCCTGCCCTCCAGCTGGGCATTGGCTTCTAATGTCTCTTGCTTTTCTTCACCTGGGATCATCTTCAACCTTGCTCCTCCACCCCCGCCCCAGCCATTTGTGCTCAGACTTTTTGATCCCTTTCTATCAAATCTGGCTTGAAAAGGTTTCACTTTTCTTTCAGCATGATGAACACCTGACTTCCTTGCTGACTCTATTGTCTTCCAATTAAGTGAATTTCTCACCCCTCTCCTGTTTTATTTTTTGTCTGACATACTGAATACTTTAAGACAGATGTTGGACCTGTTGCCATCAACCATCTTGGGTCTCTTTAACTCTCTTACACACACACACACACACACACACACACACACACACACACACAGGAGGCCCTGTTCTCTGCTGCCTGTAAGAAGGTGAAATCCTAGGCACTGCTGAGCCATTGTTTCCTCTTCTCTATCCTTGGACTGCTGCAGGCTCCTGGAAAAAATGGTATAACCTCATGTGTTGGTGCTAATGTCAGATTAGAATCCCCCATTGGCCTCGTGTCTCCCTTTGCATGGACTCAGCTTTCTGGTCCTTAGAGTCAAGCTCAAATCTTACCCAGGCTCCTTTGATTCCCATTCAGTCCCTACCCCCACTCTCCCATAACAACCTCGTGTCCCACTTCAATCTGATGACTGAGGTCATCGCAACTGATTCATGCCAACTTCCTGCCTCGCTCCAGTCTTTGCTTTATCTCAACCCACACTCTTCCTTCCTCACTGGAATCCCAGAGGACATGGTGGGTGTCGCTTCTCCCGATGTGGAAACACCTCCCCTCTCCCTCCCCTCCCCCACTTTCTCTACATGTGCTTAACTCCTCTTTCATCTCCTGAGTCTTCTCAAGTCCTTGCTGCCAGTCTCACAGTTGGGTGGGCGATTGTCCTTGGAGCCTTCCCAGCACATATATGTACCCTTCTCTCAGTGATACCATGGCATAAATCAGTTGTCTGATTCCTGTTGTGAGGTCCTTGGGGCGAGGTCCTTGGCGCTTAGTGAGAGCCTGTCCCATAAGGGCATAGTTTTACTTATCTGCTTAAAAAAAAAAAAAAAATCATGTTTTCTTTCTTAACCATGCCTGGCTATATTCCCTTAGAAGCCTAGACCAAAATCAAAACCCAAGCAGACCAGCTAGCTGGTGTATGGCTCAGTGACAGAGAGCTTTCTTGGCATCCACAAGGCCTCAACTTCTTCCCCCAGCACTTCAACCAACCAAACAAAGAAACAGGAACAAAAGCAAGATGAACAGATCCACAGCAGGAATATCTCAGGCTCTCATACCATTTTATTATTATTATTATTATTATTATTATTATTATTATTATTATTATTATTTTAATTAAAAGCATATATGTGTGCCTTTTATTAAAAATATAGATATATATAATATCAAATTTTCTAGGAATTTATGTGTTAGTAAACAGATGTTTTAATTCACATTCTTATTGCTGTCAAAATACAGGGTTTTACTTTTATCAAATATCCTTTAGTGTCTCGGTTGGAATGTTAGACTATGGGGGGGTTTTTTTGTTTGTTTGTTTTTGTTTGCTTGTTTTTGTTTGTTTGTTTTTGTTTTGTTTTTCGAGACAGGGTTTCTCTGTGTAGCCCTGGCTGTCCTGGAACTCACTCTGTAGACCAGGCTGGCCTCAGACTCAGAAATCCACCTGCCTCTGCCTCCTGAGTGCTGGAATTAAAGGTGTGCGCCACCACGCCTGGCTGGAAGGAAGGTTAGACTAGACAAAATCTGTGGCCATTGCCATATGAAGGTACCAGTTTAGTCAATAATTATAACAGCAATGGTAATAATAATAATAATAATAATAATAATAATAATAGCAGCAACACAGAGAGTCTGCCCATGGAAAAATATCAAAATCAAATCTGATAATCTAGAAGTATTGTACTACATAATGTCTTTGATTTGACAACTCCTAAAGACAAGAATTTATCTTTAAGTTGACTTCAAATAAAATCAAATAATCAAGTAAAATTGTATAGAGTTGGTTCTTCCTATCCTGGGGTTCTTTATCTGTGGAGTCAATATATTATGAACCTCGAACTTAAGACTGTGTAAATTTCCATAAAGCAAAACTTAAAATATCTGCATTGTCGAGGACCCTGCTGAGTCTACAGGAAGTGTGCTATAGGAAGGAGTCCCTGCTGTGCTCCTGCCAGGTCAGGGACCTCAGCTTCCCTTGAGCACTTTCAGCGACATTACCCTGCAGCTTCTGCTAGTGCTGTGTAGTTGAGCCCACAGAGGAGAATTTCTGCATGGAACGTGGGGCAGACATTCTCCCCGCTGTTTTCCCCTGACCGTGCATGCTGTCTGAGAACACTGCACATCGTAGATACCTTGTATTAGGTATTATGAGCGACCTATAGAAGACTGGAAAGTACACTGCAGGGACTCACATGTGCGTGATGAGTAATATAAACACAGTATTTTGTGGGATAGTTTTAAGCATCCGTTGGCATCCTGGTCCTGGGAGCAATATTTTAGTGATACCAGTGGAAAATTTTATTTACATACCACTTAATACACCGAATTAATTGAATTATGTTCTGACACAGAATTTTACATGTGCATAGTGCATACTGACTTCATACTGCCTGTTTCCCATCTCTTTGCCTCCCCCACCAGCCTCTTCCTCCCCACAAAGCTTTCTGACATTCCTGTCCATTTATTTTGCTTTATGTCTCAAAGAATTAACATTTTTAACAGTATATTTTAACTTTGATTATAGTTTTAGATTTACAGAAATTTTGTAAAACCTATAACATTTCTTCATGCTCCTTTACTCAAAATTTTCTTCGGGGTCAACACTTCACATTATCATGCTACATTTCCCTCTTATATGGAGCCAATGTTGATTTGTTATTTACTCTGCTAATCAATCTCTCACCACTGCACATCAATCTCGCTAGTTCTTACAAGCAATGCCATTTCTGTGTTCCAGAATCACATTCTAGATGCAGTACGACAGTGACTAGCTGTGTCTCTTCTGTTTTAACTGGTTTTATTTGAAGGGGCCTTTCAAGCCGTTTTTCCAGAGTCTTAAAAGGTTTTAGAAGGACAACCAGCAAGAGAGCCCTCAATCTGATTTTGATGTGTTTCTCATGGTAAGGCCAAAATGATAAATTTGGGGTAAATGCCATTCATTCAACATGGATGGGCATGATTCATATGTCTGAGTACCAGAGATATTAACCGTGATCTCCGTGAACACATGATTTTCTTATCAGTCCCTGGATTGATTCCTTTAATGATCATGGAAGGGACAAAGCTGTTTGGTTTAGCTTCACTTTACAGTAAGGACCTTGAGGCAGGAGAAGGTGCTTTGAAATATTGGTTGTCACTACCTCCTTGCAAATATATATATATATATATATATATATATATATATATATATATATATACACACACACACACACACACACACATATATATGAATAGTAATCAATATCTTGCAGTGATTTCCAGTGTTAACTGTCCTTGTACTACCAGGGTTAGCTGCATGCAGGGTGTGATGATCCCTCTTGTGTTTTTTTATATTGTAGCTATAACCAGCTTTGGAAAATTTCCACATCAGAATAGTCAGTCAACCAATCAAGTTGTCAATGGTGAACTATACAACTAAACATCTCAATTTAAATGAATGTTTAAAATAAAAATTTCTTTTCTCAAGCTGTCATTTTTGTGTCAAACTTTTATGCATCTCAAGATTCATGGACACTTTTTAAAACTTTTTAAGATTTACATATATATATATATATATATATATATATATATATATATATATAGTATATGGGTGTTGCCCCTGTATGTGTGTCTGTGGACAATGTACCCAAAGAGTCTAAAGGAAAACATTGGATGCTCTGGAACTGGAATTACAGATTGTGGTAAAAGGCCATGTGGGTGATGGGACTCAAACCCTTTCCTCTGGAAGAGCAACCAGTGCTCTTAATCACTCCACCATCCTCCATGGCCGCATTTTGATCTGACACTAAAGGTAATTTAATGGGTAATTGGCCCATCAAGAAAAGTGATTTGTGACTTCAAAAGACTACGACATGTCTGTGTAACAGAGGTACACCCTGTTGAATCACAGAGAAAGCAGAGCTTGCGGATTATCTCTATAGCTGGTTCCAATTAAAGCAATTACTGTGATTATCAGTATAATATATATATATATATATATATATATATATATATATATATATATATATATTATTGTTATACAAATTAATACTCTTAGCTTTTAAAAATAGTGAATATAAGCCGGGCGTAGTGGCACACACCTTTAATTCCAGCATTTGGGAGGCTGAGGCAGGCAGATTTCTGAGTTCGAGGCCAATCTGGTCTGCAAAGTGAGTTCCAGGACAGCCAGGGTTATACAGAGAAACCCTGTCTCGAAAAACAAAACAAAACAAAACAAAACAAAAAGTGAATATATTTAGCCCTTAGTGGGAGCCACACTTTGTGCTAAATGATCTCACTTAAATCCCACTAGTGCATTGCTAGTGACATATTTAACAAGCTTTCAGAGCACAACAACTGAGCAGTGTTACACTATTTTTAATTCTAGAAGATAAATCTGGCTACCTACGCCCCGGGCAAATACTTGCACGTCAGTACTACTATGGATCTGTGAGCTCCGGGTGTTTTCTGGTCATGCCTCTTGGACTCTCTTCCGGTGGAGAATCTCCACTTCCTGTCTCCTCCCATACCTGGAAGGAAGTCCAGGCCTATTATCTCCCCTGCTCTGTCACTGGCTGACCAGCTAGCTTTATTAACCAATTGGGGGATGATTGGGGAGCAATGTTTACACAACATTGAGACAGGAGACTCTCAGAGTAAGAGTTGTAACCAGATAGGGGGTACAGAAGTCAGCACTTGAGTAAGACAAGGATAATCTTTACATAGTGCACAATAACATCATGCCCACAGCACATTCTTTTAAAAAAGATTTATTTTTACTTTAAGTATATGGGTGCTTTGCCTGGATGTATGTCTGTATATCATGTGCATGAAGTGCCCATGGAAGCCAAAAGAGGGAATTGTATCTCCTAGAACTGGAGCCAAAGATGGATGTCACAGACTATGTGGCTTACCTACTACTAATTCACTCCCCCACATTCGGGAGGCTAAAAGTCCTGGAGTGAAAACCAGACCTGACCTGTTCAGCTTACTCTGAGGCCTTTCTTCTTGGCTTGCAGAGAGAGCAGCCTTCTTAGTTTAACTTCCATGTCTGTTCTGTTGAAGCTAATTCTTCTGGAATCGATGGGTCCCAATTTCCTTTTATTTTAAGGACACCGATGAGATTGGATTAAAGCTTAGACAGTTGTGGCTCTGCTCTTGTGGACGTGTTCTCTACCATATTCAAGAGATACATATGATACTGAGAAGTGGGCCTTCACTCATCTCTCATGAATGGGTTAGGTCCCTATACAATGAATTGACAAGGATATTTGTCTGTTTTGCCCTCTTGTTCTCTGTAACTCCACGATATCCTGTCCCGTCGTTCAGAAAGTAGACTGTTTATTGGACCAAAGGCCCTGTTAGAGCCTGGGATTTTCCCAGTACCCCAAATTATAAGACATGAATAGACAGTTGTGTAAACTAGCCAGTGTTAGTATTTTGTTAGAGTAACACAAATAACTAAGGCGAGGTTATGTTTTGATGTAATCATGTTTCTCAAGATCTTAGTTTTAAAACTAATGCGGAAGAACCGTATATAGAGCATTAACACTGGGCCCATCTTTCCAATTTTGTTCAAAGGCCTGGACACAAGGCCTGGAACTTTGAACTTATTATATAAAAACATGCCTCAGCATATAGACTTGGACAATTACTCTTTGAATGAGACACTAATGGATTTAAAAAAATGGAAAAATACTGACAATTGAACAAGTCAAATTAAAAAGTCTTTGCACAACAGAAGAAACAACATACAGAGAGTAAATGGGCTACAGAATGGGAGAGACCCTGCCAGGTTCTCATTTAACATAAACTGAGTATATCAAATGTATAAGGAACTCAAAATATTGAGAACACAAAGAACATGTAACCCAACCAATAAAGCGGCAAATGAAATAAAGGGATGCTTCCAAAGAAATGTCAACAGTCAGTGAATCCCTGAGGAAAAAAAGGTGCAGTATCCTTAGTCATCAGGGAATAGCAAATTACAATTATATTATAATCCTATCTCACCTCAGTCATAATAGTGATCACAGAGTGAAAACAAATAAATAAGGAATGTTGGCAAGGATGGAGGAGGGGACCTTCATGAACTGTTGGTGGGACTGTTAACTAGTACCACCACTATAGAAGCCAATATGGTGGTTTCTCAGCATCCTAACCATGATTCCCAGCTTTATTCATTCTGAGCTTGTACCCGAACGTGTCAAACTCACCATGTGATAGACACAAGCTCACTCATGCTAATCATGGCACTGTTGATGGCAGGCAAGTTTTAGAATCATTTCAGGTGCCCCCCCACCCCCACCCCCACCCCCACCCCCACCCCCACCCCCGCAAGAGATGAATGGATACTGGAGGCATCGGGTAGAGATATTACAGACTGCAAAGCTCTATTCACCACAAGGAAGAACTAGACAAGGACATTTTCAGGAAAAATCATGGAACTGGAGTTTGTATAAGCCAGCCTTGGGACAATCATATGTTTCCTCTCACGTGTCAAATGTGAAAAAGTATAACGATAGTATGTACATAGGAGGAGTAAAGTGCTCAGGAGAGCAGGGTGATGGGAATCCAGGAGAGTAATGGGGAGTGTCCTCAAGCCTGCTGTACACATGTCTAAAAGCATCACAGCGAATCTATCGTATGTATCATTATAAGCTACGACAATGCAGGGCGAGGACAAAATAGGACTTATTCTTGATATAGTTACATTCTGAGACGCTAGGCATTAGGATTTAAGTATAACCCCTGAGGGAAGCACTGCTCAACTATAACCTACCCAGGGTTCAAATCTAGCCATGTGGATCTGAGGACTAATTAAGCCACTCTGCTGTGGTGGGAGGTGTGTCTCACAAGAGTAGCAAAAATCACTAGCAATTTTAGCATTACTTATCACAGAAGACGCAACTGTATGATGGTTTTGCTTCACATGACAGAATAAGATATTAAGCTCATATACCCAGAGGAATGACACTTATTGCTTTTAACTTTTTTTTTTTACCCCCACAAGAAGCTGGCATGAAAAGAAAATTCACTGGTGACAGCTTCTGCGGAATGACATGTAGGCTTTGTCTGCCGTTCATCCAACCCTTGTGATAACTCCATTTGTTCACTTAGCAAATATTTGCTAAGTGTCTATATTCTGGGGATTTTTTTTTCTCAGAACCTTTTCAAATAGTAGACAGTTTAATCCTAACCATAGACAAGAAAGTAGCATCACAAATCCAATGAAGTGACTTGACCAGAGGCACATCACTTAAGGGGAAGGTGAGCCAACACTTGGAGAAGGCAGGAAGAAGGCAGACACATCTAGATCCTCACCTGAACTTTTAGTTTTTTCTCCTTCACTAGCTTTCAAAATATGCATCCATTTATTGATAGTTACATTTGAATTTGCTTTCTTTTTTAAAGAAAAAACAGTCACTACAACTGATGATAAGCTTCTTGCTGCTTTCTTCTCTGACATCATAAACTTCCTGGTATACCTGAATTCATGTCTTACATTTAAGCCACACAGTTTAAGATAGTACATAAAGCTGCTTGCTTTATGTTCTAGGTTGTGAACCAGGAACCCAAGACTCTACTTTGAAAATGAAAGAAAAGTTTCATAAACCCAGAAGAACTGGAGAAAGGGATTTTAAGAACTCCCAGATAGACACAACATCGATAGAACCATTAAGTGAGAAGTCAGAGGAAACAAGACAGCTTGAGACAGTGAAGGGGCCCAGCTGCACCCCCTGAGGACCCAGGAGAAGCTAATACCACACATCCAGCAGAAGCAGACAGCCGTGGTGTCAGCTTGCTCAGTGGCTGGGCCAAGAGCAATAGAAACTGTCAATCATCTCTGTCTCCTTCCTCAAGGGTGCCATCAACGATTCCCTCAAACTAACACGAGCAGTCCTTAGAGGAAGGGGCAGAAGATAGATCTTGAATTGGGTGAAGCTGTAGAGGACACCACATAGACGTATCATTGTGGGTAGACGCAGACCTTCTCTGAAGCCACAGCTGGTGTGAGGGGTATAGAGGAGAACCATGGTTTGATTCACATCTGTGAGGCACCCATTCTAGACATTATTGCCTGCTCCTCCTCATGGCCCTCTATCTAGAACCATAGCTCATGCAATGGACAAACAGCAATCTCTCTCTCTCTCTCTCTCTCTCTCTCTCTCTCTCTCTCTCTCTCTCTCTCTCTCTCTCTCTCTCTCTCTCTCTCTCTCTCTCTCTCTCTCTCTCTCTCTCCATCTGCATAATGGTGATTACCATCCCAGAAGAATGTGACTTCTGAGACCAACCTCTCCCTTTAGTAACGATGGAGATGTAATCTTGGACTGTATCCCCACTGCAAGCACACAGATGTCTTCACAATCACATAACAGGGTGAAGATATCACAAAGCAGGATTGGATACCTGTGTCATGGAACATCGTCTATGTTAGTATGTAAACACAGATATAAATGGTTCTACATGTGTCAGTCAACATACCTGACATACATATACACATATACATACATATATATGGACCACAGTCTTTTGAATGGTATTGCCTACAATTAATGTATGTCTTCTCTCTTTTGTTAAACTACTCTGGAATTATTCTATATATCTTCATTTACATCTATACATAGTTTAATCTATATCTACAGCTATACCTATATCATCTATATCTGTATCTATATCTCTGTGTATCACTGTCATTGCTGTGATAAAACATCTGACATAAGTAACTTAAAGAAGAAAAAAAGACCCCTTCATAGGTTGGGGGGGGGGGACAGTCTGTCAGGTTGGGGGTAATCTAGCAGAGGAACATGAGACAGTTGCCGGAAACAGAGAGAGAGAGGAAGCCCAGTGTTCAGCCACCCTCTTCCCCTGTTTCTTCAGTCTTGGATTACAGCCTATGGGATGGTGTTGTCTACCACTGACGTAGGTCTTCCCTCTTTTGTTAAACTGTTCTGAAATTGTCTGAACACATATACTCAAAGGTGCATTTCCTAAATGATTCTAAATCCAATTCAGTTGATGGTAAAGGCTGGCTACGGCAGCTTATTTCATCCTGTGCTCAACCCAGATACAAATTTTCAATGTGTTCAGAGAGTATCTTTAGTTGTTTGAGAATATATAAACTAGGAAACACAGACACTGAAACATGGGACTGAATAACATGAGCAATAATTTAGGGGGACAGAATTATTCAAAAGCTGCCAATTATATTGTTAAAATAGTTTAAAAGATGTTAGTCTACACCCAGCAAAAATAAGCCATGTGAAAAATATCAATTTGCGATTAAATAGCTTTTCACAAATTGAAATAAATTGACAAGTTTCACTGCTGAAGCTTTAGGAAAAGTCAAAAGACTGAGAGGTAGACATGTGGGAGGTGAAGTACAGAAGTGCCATCTGAGTATGGATAAAAAGACAAATGAAATAAGGCACTTGTCCAGTTTGGTTTTGTTGCCATAATTAGACACTGAGCAGAGCCAGTGTCTCCTCTGGAGAAAAGGCTTTATTTGGCTTCCAAAAGTACAGATCTATATAGTCCATGGAGAGACACCAAGACCATGGAGGAACCCTGCTTGTTGGTTTGCTTCCCCCGTGTTACTCAGTTGTCTTTCTTAGACAGCCAAGGTCCACCTGCCTAGGGATGGCACTGCCATCAGTGGACTGGACTGGGTTATATCAATCAGTAATCATGAAAACACACTACAGGCTACTCCCATGGAGAAATTCCTCGATTTCCTCTTCTTAGGTATGTCAGGTGGACGGCTAAATCTAACCATGACCACATTCTAAAAGGTAGTGAATGTCATGGAGAAATGACCAAGGAAAATCAAAATTTAGACTCAGCTGAACTGGAAGAACATTAAAATATATTTCAAAGGTGTAACTGTAGCCACCAGAAAAAGTGTAAATAAAGGGTGTTGATTGAGACTAATTCCTCTGGGGAATAGACGTGCGCCATCAGAGAGTAATTGACTTTTTCAATCATTGTCTAGCGCATGCCGACACACATTTATGTATCAAAATGGTATCTAAATAGTATGCACATGAAGTTAAGGGAGGAATGGAGATTACCACTCCAGAGGAATGGGACTTCTGAGACCAGCCTCTCCCTTTGGTGACCTCTGGATGGAGATGTAATCTTGGACCGCATCCCTATCGTAAGCACCCAGATGTCTTCACAATCACATACCAGAGTGAATGCAGCATGAGGCAGGGGTACCTGCACCATGACAAGTATTTTATGTTAGCATGTAAACACAGATATGAGCGGTTCTACATGTGTCAGTCAACATACCTTCTGCCCTCCACTCTGGGACTGCTCAAACTGCTCTACCTAAAATCCCATGTTGGAGAACCTGGAATGCTACACTAAAGTACTCATTGTATAAGGATTGTGGAAAGTGGCTGAATGGCAGTCAACTGGTAGTCTGCGCGGTGGCTGGTGACATGACCTGGTGAGTGACTATCTATCTCTTCACTGTAACAAGATACTCAACTTGAGCTACCTAAGGGAGGGATGATGTCTGGCTCATGGTTTCAGAACTTTTGTTATTGCTTGACTGACTTCAAGTCAATGGCAAGAATATCATAAAGAACACAGAATAAAGCAGGTTTATGTAACTCATCCAGAGGTGACAGGAGACAGGGAGTGGAGACAAGATACTCCTTTAATCTCATATCCTGCAACCCATCTTCAAGTCAGGCCAAGGTTTCTACCACTGCTGCTATCTTCCAGAGGTCGACCCAGTCAAGTGTCCATACACAACATCAACCTAACATTTACGTCAGAGCCACTTGTATCCACTCAGCAACACCATCAACTAAGGACTGCGACTTCAACACACATGTCTCTAGGGAATGTTCCAGCACAAGCCGTGAGTCCCGGTATCTAGCCTAGCATTAAAGGAAGTGGATAGAATCCCTTCCCAACTTGAAACATTTGGCTGGAGGCCAACAAGGTCAGAGTTGTTGGGCAGTGATTGGAGACCTTGCAATTCTGAGAGGATGGATGCTTGGTCCCCAGGGAGTCTACCCCTACTTTAGAACAGGCACTTCCTCCCAGCAGTTACCCTCTTACTTGAGCTGGGGAAAGGCTCTACCTTGAAACCCAAATCACAGTATTTTAAAAAGAAGTTTGAGAAAGAAAGGCATTCACTTTGTATTCGGAAAGGAAGAGGGTTCTGCTGAAAGCTTACAGGGAAGCCAATGGGAGGTGGATGTTGTGTTTTGTGGATAACCCCAGCTGATACCCAAGGGACTACGTGTTGACACTGAGACTCTTTGTCAAGCTGTATGGACATTCTAAATTGCTTAGTGTTTTTTATACATTTAAAAGCAATTATTGGAGATCTTCAGATATTTCTCAAAGCCCCTCCCCTATTTAGAGCGAGGCAGAAGAAAGAAAAGAGAATTTTTAAAGTGTCTTTAATGACAATGTTTGCCTTTCAGATCCAGCCAAGTTGAACCAAGAAAAATGTTTAGAAGACACTGAATGTCCCTTGTTTTATGCCCTTTCTGGAAAGTCCTTGCCATGCATGGAGGACAGAGAAGTCACTGTCAGTAAGGGACTGATGTATCTCTTCTGGCCACTCCTTGACATCCTCCTCTTGAACAAAGAACACTTCACACCAGGGAAGACAAATTCTGTGTCCCTGTAGATTAGGATACAAGGAGTGTCCCTTTACGCTCAGGTGTGAGCATAGTCCATACATTATTATTCAAGCTACAAATGACCGAGCACTGCCCTATCCAAGCTAGGCTCAGCGAGATAGCCAATCCCCTCTCGAGAGCACCCAATCTGATGCCCCATGATCTTTGAGACCTAAGACCACTAAGGCCCCCTAAATCAAGCCCAGATACTTTCTAATCAGTCATCCTTGACATTTAAAAACTTTTCTAACCCTCTTACCAATCCAGTCTAGTGTCCACGGAGTGTCTCCAGGAAACCATAGTAAATCCAATTTATTTGGCTCTAGGGGGATTAGCTTGGTTTTTGCTGAAGGCTTTGATAGGTCTTAGGGGTATTGTGGCTTTCTCTTCCCTTGCTGATTTTCCTTGTCTTAAACACTAAAGAGCGGTGCCTTCCATGCTCCTGGCTGTAACCTCTATGTTCTCCACCTATAACCTTATGGATGCTCCCTATGGTTCAATGATAACATTTCCTGTAGACTTTTCTTTCGGTTACTTGTATGAACAAGAGGGTACTCCTGCTTCGTGGTGCTAGGACTATAGCTTTCTAAACTCTCCTTGTAACCAAACAGAGCGACACAGAGTGGCCCAGAGCTTTGAAGGCCCTAGGTAAACCTGGCAAGATTTCAATACCTTAGTTCACTTCACGATTTTTATAATCGTCTCTCCTAGCTGTATAGCCTCTCAATTTACAAACACAGCTTTCCTACATATATTTCACTGAGATATTGAATCCATTTTTAAAAATCTGCAAAACAAATAATAATAATAATAATAATAATAATAATAATATAAATAAATAAATACATACAAGAAGCCTGGAGGACAGAAAACAAAGAAACAAAAATCACACCGGGCTTTGAAGCCCTGACTTCAGTTCTTTCTTTGGCTCTGATGATAGAAAACTAAGTCACAAATCTTCATTTAAAGAGTTCTGGATCCCAAAGCTGTACGTCACCTACTCATGTGGATCACCTCCCCTTCTCCTCCCCCTCCCCACAAGCTCTCTCGCCCCTCCCCCATGCTGGATAAGAGCTCTAAGACTAAGC
This sequence comes from Mus pahari, assembly GCF_900095145.1. NCBI lineage: Eukaryota > Metazoa > Chordata > Mammalia > Rodentia > Muridae > Mus > Mus pahari. Next base: position 33,841,877 of record NC_034598.1, read on the forward strand.
TAAAGCTGCAACCTTCCTTTATTTTATTATTATTATTTTTAGAGTTATGGTTTCGCACAGTAGAACATGCTGGCAGGCTGGCTTTGAATTCACAGCAATCCCCTTGCCTCCACCTCCCGGGGTGGGGGTGGGGGTGGGGGACCAGGAGCCATCAGCTAAGAATAAGTACACTAGAGTTACCCATGCTCTGAATGAGATCTTGGGAAGCCCAGGCTGTCAGTTGACCCGTGGTTCCGGGGAAGTTTCAATTCTTCAAACTGGGGGTGGGGGGGGGGGAAGAAAACCCAAAAAAACAAAAGGAAAAAAAAAACCCTTCAGTTTTAAAACTGCTTGGACAGCAGATTCTTTTGGTTCTCCTGAGTCCCAGCTTCGAGTCATCGCGAGGGCCAGTTGTGCTCCTCTGAATGTGGGAATGATCTAGAGAACACTTGGGGGGAAAAAGCAAAGATAGAAAAGTGAGCGCTGATAGAAAAAGCTCTTTCACACCTTGGCCATCAGCTCACCTCCACCTCCTTGGCGTGGGGTGGAGGGCATTCTTATGGACTCCCTGGGGTCATGGGGGTGGGAAAGAGGGCAGGAATGGAGGCTGGGCCCCAGCATCTGCAGGAGGATGGGCTGTGCTGCAGAATAACCCCCGAGAGAGCCTGGGCGGTGCAGTCCCAGTTGCCTGCAGAGCCCAGCAGCCAGGAGAAGCTGGCTTTGGATTCTGTCTTTGAAGAGTTCTCTGGAAGTTGGAGGGGCGGGGCAAGCGGCTCTCTCCTGTCCTACTGGAGACTTGCGCGGGAGTGTGAGCAAGAACCCTGGGCCGGCAATCACAGTCCCAGGGCTGTCCCGCTCCTGAGCTGAGGTGGACACAGGGTGCTGCCCACGGGGTCGGTAGGGCGCAGGCGCCGGGCTGGCAGAGCGCAAGGGCAGAATGGAGGGGCTGGTCTTGCTCAAGGCCCTGGTCACCCGGCTGCTGTTCCTGTTGCATTCCCTAGTCGCCGTCTGGAGAGTGACCTGGGTAAAGGAAGAGCACCGTTACTGGCTGCTCGCCCTGCTCAACCTCTTGCTGGTCCTGGAGACTGTGCTCACCCTCAAGTTCAAGCGCGGCCGAGGCTACAAATGGTGAGAGTGCCCTGGGAAGGGAGGGCGCACAGGGTCCGGAGCATTGTTCATCACGGTCCTAGCAGGCGGCACCAAAACCTTGTCTCCGGTGTTTGTGGTTTCCTTGCTGGCATTTGGGCACCCTTTGGTTCTCCGTGGAGTTTGGTCCGCACGTGGGATACCGGTGCATCTTTTAAGGCACGCCAGTGGTACCTTGGGTCCCAGCGCAGCGCTGGGAAGGCTGGAGCCCGGACTGATGGACCTAATTGGCTGATCAGTTAAAACCGTCTACGCTAGAGGAGTGAAGCTGATTGCTGGGTGCACTGCTTTCTTAAGTTGGAGTGTGAGCCAGGGGCCTGTCATGGATGTCCGTGCAAGAACCGGGATGCCTTGTGGGGCATTAGAGATCCATGAAGAGCTGAGCGCTCCTGGAGCCTCTGCCGCACAGTGCCGCCCCTCCCCCCACCATCAGCACCTTTGGTTTTAGTCTCTTCCGCTCTCGAATGCCCTCACTGCGCCTGAGGTTTTAGCCACTTCCAATTTCTTCCAACCCCAAACGTCCCTAGCTCTTCCAGTGTGGAACCAGTTTCAGGTGTCTGGGTTTGGTGGCTTGGGAGTTTGGCAGCCTACTTCGCTGGGCCAGGCATGGTTTGTGCTACAGACACTGGGGGAAGGACCAGCAGGTAGCAGCGGGGTTTTGTCTTAACCTCAGCATTGAAACTCAGGGTTCCTCTGGCGGCTGCAATTCCCTCTATAGACCCAGTGCAAGTGGAAAGGCTAACACAAAGGTTGCCTGGCTATTTGCAAAGAGTACCCACTGATGCCCACCCTTACCTTCCAGGGCAAAGTTATGCCTCCCCCCTCCCCCCACCCCCAACCCGCACCAAAGAGGAGAAAGTAGCATTAATTCGTTTATTAATTGCATGCACTGTGCTGTTGTATTAGCTGTCATGTTCAGGGTCAGAGACGCCCCCTTCAACAACAGTGCCAAAAGGGTATATATTTCATTGTCACTGTGGGGGGAAAATGGGCTTTGAAGCTGATGTGAACCTGACTTAAAATCTCTGCTCTTGAAAAATGTCTAGAATTGTCGATGCTGAAGTTCTTGGAGGGATCGGGAATGGTAGCAGAGCAAGGACGGGCTTGGCACTTCCTAAAATCCCTTCCACAGACAGTTTATTAAACACAAGACATTTGAGGCAATTTCTAACCGGACTTCTTGATATCACAAAGAAAAATCCTATTCACTTCCCAGAAGAAGTCTGATTCATATAGGGGAGAAACAGTAGAGTAAAAAGGGTAAGTTATCCCACACTCCTTTAACAGACAAACCTGAGTGGTGGTGTTGGTGTTGCTGTTGCTGCTGTTGCATCATTGATATACACTAGAGTAGACTTATCTTCTATCACCAGGAGGAAGTCTGAGACCAAACACTGTCCATGTAAAGTAGTCCTGACACCAACCACGAGTGCTTCTGGGACAAATGTCAACCTCAGACTCAGAAAGGAGCCAGCTCAGCAAAACCTGAAGTAACCCTTTAACCAGCCCCCAAGAGTAGGCCAGAGCCATTCTGGGTCGGTAGGCTATCAGCCTCTTGCGTGCATTTTGACAGACGGTGTATTCAGGCTGTTGTGGCGTTTCTACCCAAGAAGGGAACAATCATCTGAACAGAATGTATGCGTGCCAGTGAGTCAGATCTCTGGGTAGCCGGTGCTGGGCTGGATTTAAGATGTGGGCTGCAGAACGGGACTTGAAAGGGGGTAGGTGATGGACATTCCTTCTTACTTACCATGTGACCCCAAGGAAGTTACTTGATGTCTGTAAGCTTCAGTTTCAGATCTGCAAATATGTATGTCACAGGTTGTTAAAGAATTGCGTGGACATATAAATGTTGATGGTTAATGAATAAGAGATTTTCTTTATATCCTGTTCTATCCCCTTTTGTTCATATTAAAACATTCTATATTAAAATGCCAGCTATTAAAAGAACATTTTGTTCTTGTGCAGGGATCTTTAACAGAGGGACTAGTCGATAAACTGTTGATTCAGAGTACAAAAACCCAGAAATGATCTTCTATTTCAAACTAGAGAGCTGTGTGGTGTGTGGTACCATTTGAGCACTGGCTTATAGAACATTTGCTGGCTCAATATCCATCCCAAAGAATATTTGAAAGGAAGCACAGGGAAAAAGTTGATATGTCTAGTTTATTATAAACATTCAGGGACAAATGAATATTTGCTAAGTGGTGCAAATGACCCACTCAGAGTTCCTCCCCATGGTACACTTTGATGCTACCATACATAAACCGTAAGCCACTCTGCACAGATGGTCATTTGCACTGTAGATAAAAACCACAAACAACTATGAGAAAAAAAAAAATGGTCTGCTAAAAATACGCATGGATTAGCCTTGAAATATCAGGACAATGAGATGGGTTTTGATTTGGGGTCTTTTACATGCTAGCTAGGTTGGAGTTTTCTGAAAAAAAAAACAAAAAACAAAAATAAAATAAAAAAAAACAAAACAAAACTATTTGACAGTGTTAAGAACAGCTTTTTATCCAAATGTTCCAGATGTAAGAACCAAAGAGAGGAAAAACCAACACTACAGTAATATATCTGCTTACTATATAGTGTAAAACACAACACATATTATCTATATGGCAAAACAGTAATTTTATTTAATTGTGTGTGTAGAGTCACATGAACTGAGGTAGTTAAATAGGTGAACTTTTGAACCGTGGGCCTTATATTCTGGAACTTGCCCACAGAACCAAAAGTATCTGTATGTAGAAAAGTGAGCAAAACTGTTAACAGCCCATCATACTGGGGAAGAATAAAGGTGAAAACACCATGATTCACATTCAAGGACTAATTGGAAAATTATGGTTTATTTATACTGATGCTATTGAAAACAGAGTGGTAGATTATAACCACTATTCAAGAGGGTTAGCCACAGTGTGTCACCCGGACACTGCAGGGACAGATTTCTGTACCGTGGCTTATTTGCTATAAGGATGGACTTGGAGGAGAATTATACTTTTTCCAATTGGAGGCATTTGTTAGTTCCATCCAAGAAGAAGAAAGAAAAGTAGCTGACTGAGAACAATTCCAGAAAAGGAGAAAGAGGAAGAAGAAGAAGAAGAGGAAGAGGGGAGAAATTATTACTTAACTCTGTTTTCTTGATTTTTTTTCTCCATTATCTGGGAAATAATCCTATGAATTGTCATTTTGGTAAAGTCAAAGCGCACAAGACAGGGTTTCAGTTGCTTTGCAGATAACAGAGCTAGAGAGGAAGGGTCCATCTCAGAAACTGCTGCTGTCTGTATTAAAAGATCCATCCATCAAATCCAAGAGAATCCAATAATGGCTAGGACAAAGTAGAGCGAAGAGAACAGCTCGACCCTGCAGACTGAGGTTAGGATGCACACACGGGGTTAGAATCCCGTTACAAGGACTATTACACCCAGGGACTTCCTTTGGTCTATTCGAGGCTAATTAGAATAATATTCGTTTTCTTAATATTTAAACCTGGACCCTAAAAAAACTAAAAAGAGGGATTTGGCACAAGTCAGAGTGTTGTAAAGGACAGCGGGGATTCAAGTTCCTAATGTAGCAAGCGTGCGCATGTCTCTAAGGACATCTTCCCAACCCTTTGGAATGGAAACATGGAATTAGATGCTGAGCCAGCTGCTCAGGGACAAGGAGCATTACGGCATCCCGGATAACTTGCCAGCTGGAGCAGTTGATGCTGGAATCCTATAGAATCCAGAGGGTGGATCCATGACACACCCTTGTGAAACCCATAAGGAACCCCAGGGGAGCTTGTTCTTCATCCCCCCTTCCCCACCCAGTGTTACCTGGATCTTCACTTGTGTTTCTGCAGGATAGAAATCAGCATCACTTAGTTTCACTTTTTTTTTTTTTCTTGATTTTTATTCTCAGTTGTTTGGGCAATGATCCAGTGGATCTGAGAATTATCGTTTAGGTAAAATCAAGCGCAAGACAATATTTCACTTGCTTTCTCAGCCAATAGTGATAAAAGACTCCTGAAGGGACAGAAAAATTACCCAAGATTGTGACAAGTTTGAAGCCTGTTCTTTTGGAAGGAGGCAGTTTTGGGGAATTAAAAATGAAAAAGGTCAAGTTGAAATTACTGTCAGAAGTACAGAATTCTAAACACAGATCTTTCTTCATCCAAACCTCAATAATACAAAGTTTTTTTTTTTTTTTTTTTTTTTGAGCTTTTGAGTTAGTAGATAGTGACCTTTCTTGTCTCTCCTTTTGGGCTCCTTTATGTGTGATAAAGCAAGAACATTTTGTGTGTGTGTGTTTTTTGGTATTCTAGACAGTTCAATGCCATCCTGGTGACCTTTAACCTGTGCTCTTTTTCTTCCCCTGAGTGCTGTGATTATTGGCATATGCCACCAAACCAGGCTTGACAACTATTTGTGTGGCAACTAACAGCGATAGTATGCAAGTACTGAGCCTGAAATTTGTTGTTGTTGTTGTTTTATTTAGGGGAAATACATGATTTTACAATCCATGTTTATATGTCTTCATCTAAAAATATAAATGAATATTGAAGCCAACAAAATGGAAAGTAAGAAAATCGCATGAATGTTTTTCTGAAGGAATTTCATTCTTATTAACAATATAAAAATAGTATACTTAACATCTGATATGTTTCTGCATAACTACAATTGAATTCATACTCAGCACTCACCAGCTAACTCTATAATTCATGATAATAAAATATACCTAATTAGCAATAACAGCATGCCTGAAATTTTTAAGTAAAAGGTAGTATTTTGATTAAGGGCACAAATGTATGGAATGATTATCATTATGACTCTTTAGCGTTTGCCAAGTTACAGGGTCTTCCAGATTCTGGAAACATCGGTGATCCCGTATAATCCAACAAACACTATGATTGCTTTAGTTTCCCTTTTTACCATTTTCATGAGGGAAACCGAGGCACAGAGTTGCTAATCTTTTCACCTAGGCTCCCAGCATAGGGACAGAGAAGTATGTGAGTGTCAGGAAGGTTTTGAACTCTCTTCCTTGTCTGTTGCAGTCTTCAATATCCCAGAGGAGTCAGAGGCCTGGTGAGCAACAGCAGAGAGAGGAAGGGACATCAGGCAGGGCCTTTGAGCAGCAAGGGGACCAAAAGGGCTGACACCCGCATCAGAAGGGAGAACGCAAAGCCCAGCTAAATAGGGGATGCCCTCCGCTGGCAGAGCACAGACACGTGAGCAGATAGATACCTCAGGTGGACGCTCTGAGCCTCAGCCTCCATTCAAGCACAATGAATGGCAACACTCCTCTTATGTAGCAAGCATGCAAATGTGGAAGACAGGGAAATAATAGAGGAAGTAAGTTCCTGCCCTCTGACACGTCACGTTTTTTAATCAAGGGAGTCAGAAAATGACTTAAGGAAGGCTGTAACTAATAAACCAGTGAGGTAACATATCAGTGAACGGACGCTTGGTATAAACAACGGAGGCCTGTGTGGTGTGGACTATGGAATGAGAAACACTCTGCTCTGATTGGTAGCCGGAGGGGCTCTTTAGAGATTATATCTGAGCAGAGGTTAAAGGAGAGAAAAGGTCTGTGTTCCTTATGTTTCTCATGCTGTGAAGAAATACCAGGGTCAAGGCAACTTACAGAAGAGGGTAGATCCTCGAGGGTAGAATCCATAACGGTGGGGACAGCATGGCAGGAGGCCACAGGCATGGCAGCAGAAGCTGGAAGCTGAGAGCTCACTCACATCCTGGACCAGAGACACAGATCAGAGAGCGAGCTGGAAACGGTGTCCAGGCTTTTAATCTCAACGCCTCCCTCGGTGATATACTTCCTACAGCAGGGCCACACTTCTTAAAACCACTCCAAACATGGTCATCAGCTGGAGACCAAGTATTCAAACACCTCAGACTGTGGGAGGCCACCACGAGGGCAGGCATATTAGAATCATCCAGGTAGGAAAAAAAAAACCAAAAAACAAAAAACAAAAAACACGGATAATCCTATGTGCTTTGAGATACCAGCAAAGCATTGTCGAATGACTGTGTCATCTTTTTTGCTCTGTACTTTTAGCAAAACTGTAGTATTTGGTTCCCACCTTGGTCTACAGCCTATCAAGTCTGGGATTCTTGGCCACCTTAGCAGTATCAGACATGGGTTTCATCTCATGGAGTGGGCCTTTTATCCAACCAGTTAGTGTCATTTGTCTTCAATCCCATTGATCTTTGGAAACCCAGATGGGCTGAAATAGTGGGGCATTTGAAAGGAGAACCAGAGGCTTCCAGGTGGCCAACGTGGACCATGAAATTTCTCTCGCTTGGCCTGAATCCACTTGCTCCTCATGTTTCCTGAAATTCCTCCAGATTCCTAGTTTGTTTAGCAATACTTCTATGGATAATCAGATTTTCCAGCCCCATCTTCAGAGAGTCGGTATACATCCTGAGACTTAAGACATGATTTTCTGTATTCTCAGTACTTGTGGAAATGTGCTCCAGGCGATGCATGTTCTGTATCCCGAGCCTCAATCTTGGTGTAGAGAGTTGAATTAAGGTTACAGTGGGGGCTGGCGAGATGGCTCAGTGGGTAAGAGCACCCAACTGTTCTTCCAAAGGTGCAGAGTTCAAATCCCAGCAACCACATGGTGGCTCACAACCATCCTTAACAAGATCTGACTCCCTCTTCTGGAGTGGCTGAAGACAGTTACAGTGTACTTACATATAATAAATAAATAAATCTTAAAAAAAAAAAAAATTAAGGTTACAGTGACTTTGGAAGCACACATTGAATGGTTCCTTCCCTATGACATGGTTTTGTGTCATTCTAGTGGAGACCCAATCCCCGTTTTCCCCTTATATTGCTTCTGTGATGGACTTTCAAGGTAAAGACACCATTTCATGATGGACTGGGGACAGATGTAATTGTCATACTTGAGTAAGAGTTGGGTATCAAGGAAATTGAGGTGCTGACTGATGACCAAATATCATCCATGAGAATACACAACTGATAACTTATAGAACGAAAATCAAGGTGACGACCATTTTAGAGATTTTCTTTCTTTTTTCTTTTGACTTGGGGGAAAAAAGAAAAAAAAAATCAATACGTATAGCTCAAATACATCAGCACAAAAATATTCTTACTTTAAAATTTCCGGTGCTTCTCCTCCAAGCAGTGACATTATTACTTACACAGAATTGGGACAAATGTGAACTGTTTAATTTTCTCAATCAATAGAGAATTCACGTCAAGGGTGAGCTTCTTGTGTGGGTACCCTAAACTACTCTGTAACGTCTTCTTCTGGAGTGTTAGTATTGGGAGACTGAATCCCCAGTCTCCCAATGTATCAACAATGTAACAAATATATCAGCTACACTTGTTATGGAAAACCAGTGTTTCTTTTCTTCTAAAAATCATAATGCATGTACCATAAGAAGTACTTGTTTGAAGGTCACATAGAAGGGATATTTAGGACCCAGGAAATTACTCAAACAAAGTGACAAAGTGGCAGAGTAGGTGGTGACTTGTGTGTGTATGTATATATGTATACATACATATATACATACATACACACTATATATGTATATATATACATATATATGTATGTATATATATGAAGGGTGTTATATTTTAATTGTGGTTTATGTGTTCAGCCTCAAAGAGATTATTGTGTGTTTTAAAGATTAATAATTCTTAAGGGAATTAAATTTCTCCTCTAACTTGCACTACCATCCCTGGTTGAGTTATTTGTAATTTCTCTGCTTTCTATCTCCCTGGGTATCCTTACTGTCGTATATAATATTGTGGTTCACTTAGATTTGCCACCTGACAACTTGGTTGGGTTATTCTTGAGTCGTCTCCGGTGATACTGAGGAGGAAGAGGATGAAGGTGACCATTCCAGGGTTATGATGGAGATTATAACAGTCAGCAGCCGTGGAACACTGGGGACATACTAAGCTTTGTACATATCTATTACCTTCTGTAATCCTCAAATGACCTGATGAACTCATTTACCTTTGAAATTCCATCTTAGTGTGATTTTTACCAATGCATGGCAAAGTGACTTGTCTAAGGTGCCAGTAAACCAGGATTCCCATTTCATTGTCTCTTCTTGCTATGAGGGATAGGGCACTGTTCATAAGGCAGGGCAGTTCACAGCTCATCCATTCATGTGAAAGCAGATGTCTTTGTAAAGACCAAATAGGTTATGAAGAAAAGAGAGACAAAAATTCTAGACAGCTTCAGTTTGGCTCTCTAAGGATTCAACCTTGTCTACAGAAAAGAGCAAAATACACTATTATCTTTATGTATAAGGAAATAAATTATAATATTACATACATAAAATTCATGATGTATTTTATCATGAACCACAAAATTCCTATAATCATGAACAATTTCATTTCACTTATGCCTTAGTAAGCAAACATTTATTCTCAATCAACAAGCCTTCCTCATACAAGATGTTGCCATGTCCTTGAAGGAATATGAGGTTTGTCCAGCTACATGTGTTTGCATGCAAAGTGACAAAGATTCTCCAATAAATTATGTCCTGGGTGCAGGAGGACTGGATGGTCAAGATACAGCAGCAAAGCCAGCTATTGTCCAAGGGAGAAGAAGAGGCAGAAGGACACAGATTGAGGAACTATCATAGTTGTGCTGACGTCTGAGGGATGAGGATAGAGTAACTGACACAGGCTGAGGAAACTGTGGTGACAGGGATTCTCAAGGTTATGCTCAGAACCCGTTCATGTAGAAAGATGTCACAGTTTCCTCTGCTCAGAAGTATTTTATGTTAATAATTATACATGGGTCCTCAAATCCATCCATGCCTTTCCCCTGTCACTAGTTTAGTTGTGAGGCAAGATCCCAAAGTTCAAATACCGTTATCTGATTGTAATAAATTTGGCCTTGCTTCAAACATGCTTTGAGATTGAGTAAGGAATTTTGAGGTTGAATATAGTATGTAGAGAACAAATTTCCCTTTCCACTTACATCATAATTTGGGAGTATGTTTTTTTTTTAATTTTTTATTTTATGCTTTTAACCATGGAACCATCTCTTCAGCCTCAGAGAAAGTCCTTGATAGCTCCTTATTTATTTATTTACTTATTTATTTATTTTCTGTGAGATGGTTTCATTTTGTAGCCTTGGCTGGGCTGGAACTCACTATGTAGACCAGTTTAGCCGGGAGTATGTTTTTTACTTAAGAAATATTAAGAACAATGACATTTTGTAATTCGGAATTTTGACATTCACCTTCAGAATTATCTCTCTAGACAAAACCTTTGTGTGAGCAGTCCTCGGGGAGCCTCAATGATTCTATTGCAATATGTAGTCCGCTCCCAACCTTCTCAGAATTCTTCTCTCCTCTATTGCTAGAGTCTGTTTTGTACACGTCTATGAAATAACTGAAGAAAAGAATCTATAATCTAATTGACAGTCATTCAAATACGCCCAGTATAGTTCCTTGAGGGGGAAGGTTCCCACGTGCTTACAGCTACACAGTCATGGCCTCCCTTGCCTGTTGAAGGCACATGCAAGGGATCTGGGGACAGGGGTAGAGGAGTGGGGTATGTTACTTTAAAAATAAATGGATGCTGGCTGGGGTCAAGACAGTAAGTACTTAGGAGTTCAGAAGCTGTGGCTCTTCAGACTTGGGGCCATTTTAGATGTTATAGACAGGCAGGTAAATAAGGCCTAGGTATAGTCAGGCATTCACGGAAGGCCCTTGCTGAGGAGCCAAGATGGAAGACATCCAGAGAAACCAGCCCATTTACAAAGGGGCCGAGAAATCTTTACATCATATCTCAGGGCCTCCCAGAAGGACAACTTGGTATAGTTTCATAATTTCCAAGAAAACAGTGTTTCCAGAAATTATATTGGCATATTTAAGGGGCTTTACCATCAGATTTTGAAACTTGAGAGTGTGATCCTTGTATCCCTGTTCTGTTCAGTAGAGTGTAAAATGCCACATAGTGAAATGGAAGTTAAATCAGTATTCATGGAGAAGAAATTTTTGCTTCGTTTAAATATTTCCCACATCCACATTTGTATGTATGATTAGAAGCCAGAAAATTTTTTAAAAAAAGAAAAGAAAAACAAATGTAACAAGTGATATTTAGTTAATTTCCCTCTATATGTGTGTATATAATGATCTATGCCTAAAATTGAATAGGTGTTATATTTTCAATAAGAGAAGAACAATAGTTGTCATTTTCAGAAAGAGCAAAATGGAATCCTAATTCTAGGCTAATGCTGAATTGAAATAAATAAAATTCACTCCAGCCCTAATGTGCTAAATGTCATGACATAATCATTTTATGAAAAGTGTTATAATTTGTGGAAATGACTACTTTGTATGATAAATAGCATTTTAGTTTTAGTAGGAAATGGAAAGAAAGAATGCAGTGAGCACGTCTTTTGAAGAACTCACTTAGTGCAAAGCTGGATGCAGCAGTGTGTGCTTACAACCCCATCACTAGCAAAGGATCAGGGGTTCAAGGCCAGTCTGAGCTGTCCAAGATCCTGCTTTAAAAGAAAAAATTAAAACAGGGAGAGAGCTCAGAGTCATGTTGAGTAATGCATACATACATGCGCACATGGTCAAGAAATGAGACCAGGGAAACAAATTTGTTAATAGGCTAATAATTATAATCAGTGTGCAAAGGAAAAAAACCTATGAGGTGTTTCTTTGGTATTAGAAAAGAAAAGTTCAAAGGAAGTTTTAATTTAGAAAACACAGCTGAGAAAGATAAATTTGGTGTTATACAAAAAAGCTGTGTCTGGCAACTTAAGTTTTCTGACCAGATAACATTAATTGAGATTATAATACATTTGAGTTTCTCCAAGAAGCTAGCTCATTGGTGGTGGGCTCTTGTTAGTTCTGCAAAGATTTTCCACTTGGATGTTTCATAGTCCTTAAGTGATAGGTGTCAGTGTCTGGCAGTATGATGTGTGGTATTTTATAAATAACTGTCCAGAAACCCAACTCATTTGATTTCTGAGCTGGTTAGGTCCTCCTGCGGTATTATTCAGCATGCAAGTTGCTTGGAGCCTAATTATTCCCAAAGCCCTCAAGGCAAACACACACACACACACACACACACACACACACACACACACACACACACCATGAAATTATCTGGTAGCTCTTAGGAAAACTCATGTGAATTGATTCAAACTCTCCTTGGTTCCCAAACTAAATAGTATCGATGACATAAAATCCATAATACTGTAGACTTGGGACGACAAGTTGGCTCAATGCGTAAAGGTGCTTGCTGCCAATCCAGAGGACTTGAGTTTAATCCTCAGAACCCACATGATGAAGGGAGAGTATCAACTTCTGAGAGTGATTATCTGACTTGCATGAATATATTGTGCCATGCATGCATGCAACATACACCGACTAAACACATTATAAAAGCATTTTAAAGGATATTCTGGTCTTCCAAATGAATATATTGTGGCTATCTTCTCAGAGTGAGACACTGACCATTCATAAGAGCAAAAGCCAAAACAAAACAAAACAAACAAACAAACAAAAAAACAGAAAAAAGACACATTAGTTACACTAAATAAATTTCTGATAAAAATTATTAACTTATGGTTTTATTTCAATTAGTTATTTCTAATTAAACTAGGGTCTTTATCAAATCACTGTTTGTAGGGAGCCCACATGAGCTATGTGCTCTTAAGGAGCAAAGGGCACCCTTTATTTAGGGGCAGAGAGTCAAAATTGTGTGTGCACGAAAACAGAGGATTACTTGGAGGAAGGTACATAACTCAATGATACCCAACACATAATACACACTAACATACACATGTAATTATAAATTTTGAAGCCTATGAAGAAAAATGCATAATGGGAAGGCTTGCAACTCAAGTGACATGGGGAAGTTTTGTAGAGGAGTCTTTATCTTGCTGACGTGAGCCAGGAGAAGGATGTAATCAGACTCCATGAGGCAGAGGACATCCCAGACAGGCAGAGGACATCCCAGACAGGCAGACACCTTTCTCTAGGCCTGAATCTCCCAGTGTCTTCATGGCCCTTGAAGAATACTGTAAAAGCTTAGTGAGGAAGAAAGGTAACTCAGCCCAGAGGTACACAGGGTCGGGAGCAGGCTGTCTCATAAAGCCTACAGCAGGCAAGTGACCCCCACAGCTCCCCACCTTGCAGAGGTCAAGTGAGAAGCTAGAATTTGTGGGTTGTGGTGTTCTCTGCAGTGGTACCAGCACCCTCTGATGTAAGCAAACCAGTGGTTTCTGTTTTATTTGCATACAGAACTGATGGGGAAGGCAGAAGTTCTGTAATTGAGACTCTGAAATGTTGGTCACACGGGTCACATTGTTCTACTAACACTCTGAACTGGTCTTGTGTCTCAAAAGGCAAGTAATATACAGCCATTTAGGAAAGGAAGAGGCGGTATTGCAATTGAGCTCTTCCGAGTGTAACCACTGCTACTGACTTCTCTGCCTTAGACGTAATGAATCATTGGACTGGAGAAGTGGGTGGCTCAGGAGTCAAGATCATTTGCTGCTCTTCCAGGGAACCTAGCTCCGATCCCTAGCTTCTACTTTAGGCAGCTCACAACCACTTTAACTCCAGATCCAGGGGGTCTGATGCAATGTCCTGGCCTCTGTGGACACCACACTTACACAAACACACACACACATACACACATACATAAAAACGAATATTAACCTGTTTGAAAAAGAATAAATGTCGAATAATAATTCTTCAAAGGTCAGGACTCAAAAAGTATTTTTGGAACTAACTAGACTTCTGTAAGTAAAAGGTCCACATGCATGTTAGTAGATTCATTGTTTTTGTTCACTCAGTAATTCCTTATTCACGAATATGAGCATTTAAGCAGTTGAGCATTTGCCGAACAGACATTAACTGAGCGCTAAGCAAGATAACAACGTGCTGTCTTGGAGAAGAAGATGTGAAAAATTAGGGAAAGGCAGGGATCAGGAGGCAGGTGGTCTGCCTTCAGAAAGCTGATATTACGAAAGCTAATCTAACATCCACGTGATTACAAAATAGCACTGCATTCTTTGGGTCTCATGAACAATGCAGATTCCAAACACTGCCTGCTGTGCCCTGAACGTACAAGTTAGATGAAAATAGGCAGACATGCACAGAAGAGTGTCCCAGAAAGGTTTTGGTTGTTAGGGTTGTTTTGGTTGTTAGATGTTCACGTTTAGAGGCATTTCCCATCCTCTTTTCAAAGCTCAGCCACATTAGGCATGCTGATCTGAACAAGGGACATGGTTTGTTAGAGGAGACAGTGCATAGAGTGGAATGTGAGTTATTCCTCAACTTGAGTCTGTCTTCTCACCTTCTTGTGTGTCACAGAGTTCTAAGAAGGAAGGGTTGAAGAAAGGAAACTCCCCCCAAACTGTTTTTGCTTTAGCAGCACTGTGGCTGGAGCCCAAGGCTCCAGAAGAGAGCTATACCACTAATCTATTCCACATTTTCTTTAATTTATTTTGCTTTGTTTTTAGGCAGTCAGTCAGTTGGTGCTGAAGTTTCTGGTCTTGATAGGATATGCTAGGGTTAAGGCACAAAAAACAGGTCATGGAGCACTGACTGTGAATGAGGTTAGACTTTCTATATTACACAACACAGAAATTCTTGAATATTGAGTTGAGTGTGTGTGTGTGTGTGTGTGTGTGTGTGTGTGTTTGCTGAGCAAAGCTCCTAATTAGGGGAAATACACTGAAAAGGGATAACGATACTTTTTCTAATTATAGAAATGGATCTAACGCATCAGCGATATTAAGGTCATTGGTTTATTTTCAGCTTCCTTTGAGTTCTACTGTGTTCTGTGCCTAGCACCTCCCCCAGATTATTATTTTAACAGTATTATTACTAGGGATGTTAGACTCGAGATTAACTTGAGGTTAACAAACTTTTGTTTTGCCAACATTCGGTATGTCCAAACACATGCAGCTTGCCCTCTGACCAGAACTGACGTCCTTCCTATGTCTCTCAGCAAATCTTCCTCATGTTTCCTGTGATACATAAGGTCAAAGAGTCGATGGTTTCTTTCTTTTAAGAGCGTGCCCAACATGAGTTTTTGACATTTCTCTGCAGCTCAGACATCTTCCAAGTTAGAGTTTAATAATATCTTGACCCATAACCTTTTGCTACAAAATTGGTTTTGGCAAGAAATCAAAAGTAGAAGAGTGTCTATATTAAATATTGATTTTTTTAAAGACTTTTTTTTTCTTGCCCTTTCTATTTCTTTTTTTCCTCTCAGAAGATTAAAGACAATAACAAAAGTTAAATAGTCTTTTAAAACTCCACCCATTTTTCCTTTACCCCCTTTTACTTTATTTATTTATTTATTTATTTATTTACGTATTTACTTATTTATTTATTTTACTCTCTAGCTTATAATAATGTTTGGGTAAAGTTTAATCTCACAACTACAAATAGGTAGTAAAAACATTTTTTCTAAAAATGAATTAACTTAATAATTTGACTTTGAGATATTCTATCAAGAAAGAATTTAATCCAAAACCAAACACAATTTGAAGAAATAAGCTTGAAAAGAAACTTGCTTGTCTCTTATTATTATTTGTCATCATCATCTTCATTTGGTTTTAAAAGGAAAAATCTTACTATGCATCATGAATTGGCTTCACGATTGCAGTCCTCCTGCATCTCAACCTCCAGGGTACTGAGATTACAGGTGTGTATCACTGTGCCCAACTTATTATTTCAAATTATATAGATACATTTCCATTGCCCACTGTACTAGTTTTATTTCCTTTCCTGTGATAGAAAACATCCTGGCGCAAAGGCAACTTAGAGAGGGAAGGCTTCATTTGGTTCCTGATCCCAGGTCACAGTCTGTCATCATGTGGAAGTCAAGACAGGAATTTGATGTTTCGTATGCACAGCCAGAGCACAGAGAGGATAAATGCTTGGGATTTTACATGCTTCATTCATAGCTGTCTTCTCGCTTACATAGTTCAGAGGGCAGGCATAGGGGATGGTGCCGCCCACCTACACACTGAATCTGCCCAACTCAATCTCAGTCAAGAAAAATCTCTCTCACCCATGCCCACAGGCAACCCAATTAGACAATTCCTCTCTATGAATCTATTTCCTGGTGATTCAGGATTGTGAAACTAAGGAGCAGAGGTAGAATTTCTCAATAAGCACCAGGACAAACTGCTGTCCACTGAGCTCTTTCATCCAGCAGATGCTGAGGTATACTGATCCTCACCAGGCCAATGATGCTACTGTGTGCTACCATGGTTTTGCTCCAGATTCATATTCATAAGCAGGGCAGGATTTGTAAATTAAATGATTTGATATAAGTGACTCCTAGTCCAACAAAACTGCTTTTAACATGGGAAGGGAGTTGAGAGGGCTCTTTCAAACATGCATGCTGAGACAAGGCTATGCAAAGACATCACACAAAACTTCTAATGTAGGAGCTGGAATGGGAGAATCACTGAACCCCTGCCACACTGATCCTCTATCACCCTAGAACTCTGAGAAAGTCAACTCCGTTGGCAAAGCCATGCAAATTGACCCTTGGCATGAAGAGTTGATGGTCACCATGCTTGTTGCTGCTGCGTGCATTAGATGAATTACGAGATCGTCAGCTCAAGTCATTTGAACCTGAGTCTGTCTCCATCGGTCCTCTCTTCAGAGCTCCTTCTGAATTTTGAATCAGGAAATAACAAATATTGATGTGATGGTTTGTATATGCTCAGCCCAAGAAGTGGCACTATTAGGAGGTGTGGTCTTTGTTGGAGTAGGTGTGTCACTGTGGGTGTGGGTTATAAGATCCTCATCCTAACTTTCTAGAAGACAGCAGCCTTACAGATGAAGATGTAGAACTCTCAGCTCCTCCTACACTATGCCTGCCTGGATGCTGCCATGTATCCCATCATGATGATAATAGACTGAACCTCTGAACCTGTAAGCCAGCCCCAATTAAAAGTTGTTTTTATTAGGGTTGCCTTGGTCACGGTGTCTGTTCAGAGCAGTAAAACGCTAACTAAGACAATAAAACTACCCTCTCGAAAGTTCCCAAATGTTTAGATTTTTTTCCTTTATTTCTTTCTTTTAATTTTTCAGGGTTAGCACATGCCCAGGAGATGAATGAGCCATTCTCCATCCTTGTCCCCACCATTGGGGTTTTGGGTTTAGCAAAAGGTTATCATCTGAGAGCTCAGAAGTCCACATCGACCATCAGGGAAAAAAATTACTATCAATTTCCTTGAGATTGCAACGTTGAAATAAATCCAGGATTTGCTCTGACTGCAAAATTTGCTTTCTGTAAAACATCTTAAATACCAAATAAGCAGTGTTGTGCCTGAATCTAATTGGTGGTGTCTCAGGATGCTGTATTACAGTCAGCTTTTATTAATTGGATTAGGGATTCGGTGAGAATGGCAGCTGGTAGCAGCTTTGCAGTTACTGTGTGCATCTGTAATCCCTGTGGCAAAAATCATGTAACAATAACTGAGTGACTGTGACTGGACTCCGGCATTTTCTTGGCTTCTTTTAGGTAGGTGTGTGTGTGTGTGTGTGTGTGTGTGTGTGTGTGTGTGTGTGTGTGTGTGTTGTACAAATGAGCTCACATTGTAGGAGCTCATTGTGTAGGGGTCTATGTGCACATGGAGGCAAAGGGCAGACATTGGATACCTTCCACAAGCACTCTTCATTGTCTGAGTTGAGACCGAGTGTTACACTTGCATCTAGAATTTAACCATTCAGCCAGCCTAGCCAGTCAGGTTGCCCACGGGGTGCCCTGTTCCCACCTTCTGCATACAGCGGGTACCCAAGACCTGCTCCAGCTTTTACATGGATTCTTGGGATCTGACATTAGGTTTTCAGGCTGTACGGCAAACACTCTACCTGCCGAGCTATCTCCTCCACCTCTTCCTTAATTGTCTTCCTTGAAATTTTAAAAACAAAAGCTAAAGTCTCTTTCTCTGCCCTCAGGCTTTCTCCGGCCATCTTTGTGTACCTGGTCAACATCATGCCATCCCTGTGGCTCCTTGAAATGCACCATGGAAACCAGGTATTTGTTCCCCAAAAGATGGTGGCTTTGAGCAGCCATCCACTTTCAGAATAAGTCATGATCTGTTTCAGTTATGAGCTTTTCCATGGGGGTTGGAATTATCTAGAATCCAGGAAGTAAGAGGCCAGGGGCAAGAGACAGTGACTCCATATTATTATTATTATTATTATTATTATTATTATTATTTTATAATAAGATAATGAAATAATAGCGATTGCTTCTGGGTTACGATTACTTGACTAACACTTCTTGTCAGTGATTTCTTAGTTTGCTTAGTTTAACATGATTAAAACCCTGACCAAAAGCAACTTGGGGAAGAAAGGGCTTAGGCTGATCACAGTCCATTGAGAGAAACCAAGGTAGAAATTCAGACAAGGCAAGAGCCTGGGGCAGGCACTAAAGCAGAGGCCATGGAGGGATGCTGCTCATTGGCTTGCTCGCCATGTGGCTTGTCCATCCTGATCCAGGACTTTCTATGTGAATAAACCATTAACAAAATACCTCCCAAGCTTTCCAATAGGCCAGTCTGATGGGGCCATTTCCTCAATTGAATTTCTCTCTTCTCAGGTGACCCTAGCTGGTGTCAAGTTGACCAAACTGGAGCAAGCACAGTGATCTTTGTCTGTCATCCACCCTCCTATCCCTACGACACACTATGGTTCATGGGGGAATGTGAACATGATATATTTACCCGTTGACATTTGTACGTACATGTGTGTATGTAGTGGGTGTGTTGGTCTGGTATATGTGCGCATGCATATCTATAACTGTGTTCTTCCTGCAGAAGCTAATGGAAGACACAGGATGCTTTCTGTCACTCTCTTCTGAGTCTCCTCAAGGCAAGACCTGTCCCTGAACTCTGTCAGTAAGCCCCAGTGATTCTCCTGTGTCTGTCTCTCTCCCTGCCTGCTCTGGGGACATGGGATCACGCATCAGAGCTTACCTTTCATATGGTTGTTGAGATTTGCTCCTCATTCTTGGACAGCAAACACTTCTAGTCACTGAGCCATTTCCCTATCTCTGTGAATGTGATTTAAGTCCTGTATCTTTAGCGAATTCCAAGAAGTTATGCTATGAGTCTCACTATGCTAAAGCCTTGTTCTAGCATCATTTGAGAAGATATTTCTAAAAGCAAAACTGGAACTAGATTAAACAGAACACTTTTAGCTGTGCCCACATGAATGGATCCAAACTTCTAGGGACCATTGAAAACACAGGGAGAGGGGATTCCAGGAGACCAGCTTTTGGAGCTTGTTGAGACACAGTAAAACAGAAATCTCTAGGTTGGGAGAGAGCTCACCAGCTGTTTGGAGTTCCTGATGCTCTTGCAGAGGACTAGAGTCCAGATCCCAGCATCTGGGAACATCTGAACACCTGGGTGTAAGAAATCCCAGGTCTCTAATGGCCTCTTTGGACCTCAACCAGCACCAGCATGCAAGAGTGTGCTCGCGCGCGCGTACACACACACACACACACACACACACACACACACACACACACACTTAAAAACAAAAATACGATGGAACATTCTTCTAGAGCCCTGATATTAAATGTAAGGAAGTAATATTATGAAGCCCATCACAGGGAAAGGGATCCATATATCCAACAACATAGGACCATGGCTTCCAATCCAATCCCATTTGTAAAGCAACTCCCATCATTCAGGTTTGTTTGTTTCCTTGAGTCACAGTGTAGCCTGGTATTTGCTATATACCCCAGGCTGGCTCTGAACTTGTAGTAATCCTCCTGCTTCACCTTCCAGAGTTCAGACATTCCCCAGCATACATGGCTTATATCACATTTTAGACATTGACCTGCATCCCCCAGGGACTTGTCTGGCTCACGGGCTCAAGACTAAGCCTGTCCTTTGCTTTGTTAAATCTCCTGCACAAGCCTAGGGGGCTTCATTGATAAAATGCTTTAGGCAAGATCTGCTCCAAATTGACCTTGCATAGATTTCTTCGTTACAACTGTTTTTTTACATCTGGGTCGAGTCTCCGGTTTATATGTAACTTCATCTAAAAAGGCTTCTTCCTTCAAACTTGAGGCACACGGAGAGCAATTTACCTTTGTGGATCCCTTTCGAAGAAGCTCCCAAACAAACATCAATCCTTAAGCCATGAAGGAAACATTTCTCCTCCTCAGAGCTCTTGCTGAAACTCATTAAAGTCTGAGGCAGCCTCCACGTCTGCATTAAAGAATGTTTGTAGCCATAGATTGGTTGATTCAAGTCACCATGTGTTTGATAAAAAGACCACAAAGAGCCAAAGGACCACTTGAGTCTTCTTTAAGGACTATGACAATTAGCCGTGGTGATTTGAATCAATTTCCTCTCTAACAGATCCAATCTTACAACATGGCCATCATCCACAACAACAATTCATTTCTCTCAAATGCTTTCATAATATAAATGTATTACATAACTAATTGCTACACAGGTCAAATCTCATTACAACCAATAGCATGCAACCAAAACCTCACTTTTTAATAATGATGATGATGATGATGATGATGATGATAGTAATAATATTTTTGAGCCACAGGCATAATGTCTGTGATTTTCATACTACAAAAGAAGTCAAACCTTTATTGTTGGAATTTGACACTGAACATTAAAATGAATGTCCAGATACTGAAGCAGGAAGCGCAAGCAGAGACAGAAGTCAAAAAAGAGAGAGATGAGAATATTGGGATTATCTTTAAAGAAATAAGTGGTATTGCATAACTGAAGGAGATGCAGAAATCCACTCTGTCCTTTCATGATAATCACTTTTGTTGCATAGGACCTGATATTTCAGAGAGTTATAAATTAGATTTTCTTACTAGATTTAAGGACCCCACTCATTAAGCCAGGGGCAGCCATTTATGTTTTATAGAAAAAAAACCCTAGGGCTTAGAAGGCTCAAATTCAGAACCAACACATGATCCAGAAGAATACACTCTCTTAAGTTTCTGAGGAGCTTTCTTAAGAATCATCTGATTTTTTGCACGCTGGATAGAGTCATTTACTTTTCATTGATAGAACCAGAAAGATGAGCTGGGCTGTGGTGGTACACGCCTTTAATCCCAGTACTTGGGAGGCAGAGACAGGCAGATTTCTGTGTTCGAGGCCAGCCTGGTCTACAAAGTAAGTTCCAGGACAGCCAGGGCTACACAGAGAAACCCTGTCTTGAAAAAAGCAAAAACAAAAACAAAAACAAAAAACAAAAAACAAAACAAAACAAAAAACAAAAACAAAAACAAAAAACAAAACAAAAAGAACCAGAAAGATGGAGCCATGACTAAGAACATGCTCTGCCCTTGCAGAAAACCCAAGTTCGACTCCTGCCACCCACTGGACCCACACCTTCCTGTAACGCCAGCTCGAGGAAATCTGATACCCTTTCTGACCTCTTCAGTCACCGGCAGGCATATGACATAAAAGTGCAGAGAGACATACACATATGCATAGTTAAAATAAAATGGAAATCTTAATTTCCACTACTCCCCATTCATTTACATTCCAGTTATTCAAGATGACCAGTCTCATACCTTCATTCCCAACATGATATCATCTACACAAATGTTAACGAAACCGTCCTGAGGATCGCAATTCTAACCCTGTGTGAGCTCTTCTTCTGACAGAACACACTGAAAATGATAGAAAGAGCCTGTGACGTCCTTGTTATGTTTGAGCTGAAAGGATACATTAGGCTTTAATGACATAGCCATAAATACATAACATTCTGGTACTACAATGACCTTCATAAAATCCCTTGTATGATGATCACTGAAATGACAGGCCCAAAAGCAGAAGAAGTCAAGTTAGGGTTAAGGACTCAAACCTGTATGTGTGGTGGCCTTAATGTTGTGAAAAGGAAGGTTCGGTTAGTCTAAAATGGAATAGCAGGAGAGCAGAGGGGCTTAGTTACCATGATGTTCATGAAAAGTCCCTTGCTGCCAAATTAGAAAGCACTGCACTCAGGGGTGACATTTCCCATAAATAACAAAGTGTCTGTGGAGTTTTAGCGATAAAGGGGTCAGATCCTATCATCTCACCAGTTTTAATATACAGTATAGTTTCATGCCTATACAAAGGTGATCCCATTTTGCTTCTAGTGACAGCAATGTACTTAAGCTCACAAAGGTAAACTGTAAATGATGATTTGGGGTCTGGACAAAAGATTAAGTGTTTTGTCACCATTACCCCCTCTTGAAATCTTAGTGGCATGAATGTATACATGTGTGTACACATACGTGTGCATACACAACAAATACACATAAGCATAGTCACACAAATCCACACACATGCACATATGTGCACATAAACATACACACACATATAGGCATCCACATATGCTACACACATGAACATACATGCACATGCAATTGTGCACACACATATAAACACATGCACACACATGCGCATCCACACACATACTGACTTGCACTTTCACTTGCGTATACGCACATCCATATATACATGCACACCCTACATGAATGTACACACATAGTGTGCATGCTCCTAGTTACTTGTGATACGTGCAAACACAATTCACTTGGGCTCAGAGCAGAAAATCATGGCTTTTTGGCAGATTTGTTTTTGTCTATTTATCAAATGGTTTACAGAATAAATAAATGGCATGGTATCAAGAATAATTAAAAAAATCAATTCTTATGGTTTGAGCTCTTTTTGTTCCTCAATAGATTCTCTTAAGTAATATGTAGTCATGGAGTGTGGTAGTGATGGTGATGGCTGAGGTAATGTGGTGGTGGCGGTTGTGGTGATGATAGTTGGTGGTGGTAACTCTCTTCCTCTGTCTGTCTGAATGTCTGTCTGTCTCTGTGTGTGCTCTTTCTCTGTCTCTTTCTCTTTATCACTGTCTCTCTGTTTCTCTATGTGTCTCTGTCTCTGTCTCTTTCTCTTCCTGTGTGTGTATGTGTGCGTGTGCATGTGTGCATGTGTGCGTATGTGTGTGTGTGCATGTGTGCGTGTGTGTACGTGTGTGTGTGTGTGTGTGTGTGTGTGTGTGTGTGTGTAAAACATTTCAGCACTCCAGACGCTTAGAAAGAATCACGCACTCCCTAAAGCAGGTCGGCAAAGTATGTTCCCACAATGTTTATTTTGTCAAGTGTTGTCTCTTTGTTTTCTTATAAATTTTTCCACATCTTATTTATCTGTTTCCCAGTATCTGTCTAGATCAAATTACAAAAGGTTTGTTTGCAGATAATCACATACAAAAATGAAGAAAGGAAAAAAAGAAATCATCTTCTAGGTCAATTCTCAAATTTCCCACAACCTTCAGTTGGCTTCTATGGCAACACTGGTGTCTGGGACACGAGACATGCTGACCTTTTGTTTGTGCCAGTGTCTGGCCTGATGGGCAAAAAGTGATTGGATTATTTATTTAACTGGAATGGTATTTTTAGAAATAGAGTGTTCTTGGTAGGAAACAAACTCCTAAAATAAATGCTTTGACAGGCTTGTATGTATTCTCAAGAGTTTGTAGCACAAATGTTCCAACAAAGGTTCAAGAAAGGGACCCCAATTACTAACCAACAGATTTTACAGCTTTTTAAGATGGCTCAGAATCTGTATCCTCCTATGCAACAGGATAGAGAGACAGCCAATGGGCATTCACCCCGGGTGTCTTCCACCTCAGATTCTGGTACCAGGCAATGATAACGCATGCGTCTCTCCCTGTTTCCCATCCGTATAATCTCTTGCATGCAGTGAAACTGCTTCGCTGCTCCTTTGTTGCGATGGTTTTTGAATACCGGCTCTCAATTCTTAGTATTGCAGCTCCCAGTCTGAGAGAACGGCACAGAACTTCAGCAGAAGAGGAGATGTCAATCAAACCCTGTCATCCCACAGAGCCGCCAACGGAATGGGGAATATCCTTGAACTGGTGAGAGATGTCTCCACCATTTATAGAAAGTTTCCTAAAGTTGCCCAAGTTTGGGGGACAAGAATTGCAAAAAAAAAAAAAAAAGTATGTATTAAGTTCATTAAACCCATACCACCCTCATCAGGTGATGTACTTTACATTAATGAACTTATGAAACTGGGAACATGCTCTCAACATGTGTGTAGAAACATAAACTAAAAAGGGATTATAGCCTACTAACTTATACAAATTTATATGCTCCAATTATATGTCTATATTTTTAATTATTGCTGTGTATAATAGCACACATCACTCATTCACACACAACCTCCCTTCTTATCACATCTGGTACCTTGATGATTTGTTAGTTGATCATCTGTATAGATTTTGAAGCAGGGTATCACATAAGTTGGCTAAGATATCACTATATTGCTGATAATGACCTTGAACTTCTTTTTTGTTGTTGTTGTTGTTTTTTTTTTTTTTCAAGACGGGGTTTCTCTGTATAACCCTGGCTATCCTGGAACTCACTTTGTAGACCAGGCTGGCCTTGAACTCAGAAATCCGCCTACCTCTGCCTCCCGAGTGATGGGATTAAAGGTGTGCGCCACCACGCCTGGCTGACCTTGAACTTCTAATCTTCCTACCTCCACCCCCGACATGCTAGGATTATAGGCACGTACCTCCACATCAGGTGTATGTGGTGCTGAGGATCAAACCCAGGGCTTCATGCATACTAGGCCCCATACCAACTGAGCTAGATCCACAGTGCCAGTGCTTCTAACCAAAAATTGATAAACCTACATGGATATCTCATTGTCACTAAGTGTCATAATTTACATTAGGGTTCACTGTGGGTATTGTGTATTCTATGGGTTTAGAACATGTATTATAGTCTATCTATCTATCATCTATCTATTTAACATCTATCTATCTATTATCTATCTATTTAACATCTATCTATCTATCATCTATCTCTATCTATCTATCATCTATCTAACATCTATCTATCATCTCCATCTATCTATCTATCTATCTATCTATCTATCTATCTATCTATCCATCTATCTATCTATCTATCATCTATCTATCATCTATAGTATCTATCCAAAGTGTGTGCTTGCCTGTTAATGAACCTGTTTTCTACCCTCCCCAATCATTTTTAATAAAAGAACCCCCTTCTCCTTCCTTCCCCCTCTCCTTCTTTCTCTCCATCTCCAGCTATCTCAGAGGTTCTCAACTTGTGTGTCGAGACCCATTTTGGGGTTAAACAAGCTTTTCACAGGGGGCTTCAAAGACCATTGGGAAGTACAGAGATTTACAACATGGTTAGTAGCAGTAGCAAAGTTGCAGGTATAAAATAGCAACAAAAATAATTTTACAGTTGGGGCTGATCACAACATGAAGAACTGCATTAAAGGCTCCTCTTCGGGTCTCTTGCCTTTTACAGAGTAGGATATTTTAATTTTAGTGAAGCTCAGCTTACTAATTCTTTCTTGGATCCTTGCTTGGATACCGTATCTAAAACTACCACCACCACACCCATCATGCTGACGTTCCCTGACCTGAGCACTTGACAGCTTTACAGCATTTTATGTTGAGTTCTTTGAATTTTAGGAAGAGTGCAAGTTTTATAGTGCCACACAATCTATTTATTTATTTATTTATTTATTTATTTATTTACTCATTCATTTATTCATTTACTTGCCTGCATGTGGATGCCTAATTATTTTAGCACCATTTTTTAAAAAAATTATCTTACCTCCACTGAAATACATCTGCTAATATATTAAAAATTACCTGTGGGTTTGTGGGGTCTGTTTCTGGGTTCTCTGTTCTGGCCCACGGTTCTATTCATCTACACCTTTTACCCAACGTGTATTATCTATGCAATAGCAGCAGTAATCCCTAACAGGCACATGGCATTGGGGCTCCAGCTTTGTTCTGCTTTAATGCTGTGTGAGCTAGTTTGGATATTTCACCTCTCCACGTAAACGCTAGACTCAGTTCTTCACTCACCAAACTTGATGGCATTACAGTTGAGCCGAATACATGTCAAGTCATGGACCACTGGCATGTTGACAATGTTGAGTCTCTATATCCATGAACAAAAGACCTCTCTCCAGTTAGTCCATCTTTGATTTTAGCCTTCAAGAACTGTGCACATAGCTAAGAGCTGGAGCATATGCCTCATAGACGCAAGGCCCCATGTTTAATTCCCATAAAGTAGAGACTGATTTAACTCCTCAGCATTTAGTATTTTTTATCATACATGTGTGTGTATCTGATGTGTGTATAAATATACACATATATACAAATATATACATACATATACACATATATATAAACATATGTGTGTGTACATATAAGCTCATATATGCATTTTAACAGAGGTGTATATATAACATGTATGCACATTAACGTTTTGTTAGACTCATAAACAAGTACTTTATTTTCCACAGTGACAATGTAAGTGATACTGAATTTTAACCCCAATATCTATTTCTTTACCAGTGTATAGGAAGAAGATTGACTCTTGAATATCAAATTTTACTCTACAATTTGTTCATTAGATCTGAAAAACTTTTTTATTCTCCCCCCCACCCACCCACTAAGTCTTCAGGACTTTCTACATATAAAAATATGTCTGAACAAAGGCAGTTTTATTTCTTTTATTCCAATGAGCACAACTTTCCTTTCCTATAAAATATATATTGTCTAGCTATATAATATTACTATAATAGAAAAGGATGCCGGGCGTGGTGGTGCACGCCTTTAATCCCAGCACTCAGGAGGCAGAGGCAGGTGGATTTCTGAGTTCAAGGCCAGCCTGGTCTACAAAGTGAGTTCCAGGACAGCCAGGGCTACACAGAGAAACCCTGTCTCGAAAAACAAAAAACAAAACAAAACAAAACAAAACAAAAAAAAAGAAAGAAAAAGAAAAGGATATTTTCCAAAATAAAGTGATAGGGTGGCTCTTTTTCCTCACTTGTCTTATATTTATAGTTGATAATGATCACTTTGAAAACAGTTTGCAGAAGGGACTCAAAACAAAGAGAAGTTTCTACCAACGAAGGGTGTTTTCTAAAATGAGTTCTAGAGTAGAATAAAGCGATCCACACGTTATTATCCAAGTTTCAGTTAGAACTTACCTGAGTCACAGTGGCCAAGTCACTCGGAGTTTTATCTTAACCGAAACTATCATATTTATCATGATAATGTGTTGCCCCTGGGAGTTAAATGTGTTGTTCACACATGTGAAGTAAAACATGTGAAGCCACATGGGAGATATGTCAAGAAGAAAGTGACAAAAAATTAACAATTCTCGATCTTCCTGTGTGGATTGATCAGCTTTAGGTCACTTCTTTTGCTTTGTCATTGTGTATTTGGTATGAGAACTGATCCAAATGTCAATTTTGTCCATCGTAACTAGGTGGCTTGGATAGATCACCTGGAGCCATTATCATGTCTACTTGAGTCGTAGATATTGTAGTCGTTAAATATTTCAGTCTAAGCCAATAGTAGCATATTTTAAAATTTACTTAGAAGTTAAAAGGGAAGGATATTTCCTCCCTCCGGGATATACTATGGGGTCTAACATTTTGTCAAACCTAAGAGTAAAGGCAGGCTATTTTTTTTTCTTGCTCTATTATGGATTATTGAATAGAATGCTAATTATTCAGCGTAAAGACCCCAATGGAGGAGCTAGAGAAATTTCCCAAGGAACTGAAGGGGTCTCCAACCCTATAGGTGGAACAACAATATGAACTAATCAGTACCCCCAGAGCTCGAGTCTCTAGCTGCATATATAGCAGAAGATGGCCTAGTCAGCCATCGTTGGGAAGAGATGCCCCTTGGTCTTGCAAACTTTATATGCCCCATACAGGGGAACGCCAGGGCCAGGAAGTGGGAGTGAGTGGGCAGGGGAGCAGGGTCAGGGGGGAGGAGGGTATATGGGACATTTGGGATAGCATTTGAAATGTAAATGAAGAAAATATTTAATAAAATAATTTTTAAAAAGTCAAAAAAAGGAATATTACAATTATTATTCTCTTCCACTGAGTAAACAGAAGGGCACTATTTTTTTCTAATTAAATTTTATGGCAGCAATGGACAAAAGGAAGATTGTAAAAATTCCAATGTTAATAAATTCAGATTTTTAAATCAATAAAAGAAAAATAGTGGATTGTTTTTATAATTTTAATATGGAACTTATCAAACTTTGTTTTGCGTCATACTTTATTATGGACTGTAGTAAAACACCCAATGATCTTTAAAACATTATTAAATTGCTTCTTTAAATATCACAAGGCATCATCGTATTAGCCATGTAAGGTTCAAATTAATCACATGTTGAGTAATTCTTGCTTTAAAAACCCCATTGTATTTCTTTTGTAGCGTGTTCAGCTAAAAGGAGCGTCGTGTCATTTTCCTTAGTTATCTAAGAATGACTCTTGGAAAATGTTGACAAAAACACACTGTTGACCGGGAGCTGAAAACCATGTTGAAGTAGATAATCATTTACACACTGACAGTTCCTGAACCTGATGTCTCTGTTCAATAGGCCAGGGGCTTTGTCGACAACTTATCCATGGTATGTGAACCGGTCTGGACCTTAGGACTCCACCAAACACTTCTGCTAATATTAATCATTGGACGGTGGCTTCTCCCCATTGGGGGCACCATCACTAGAGACCAACTCTCAGAACTTCTTCTGATGTTTGTGGGGACGGCGGCCGACATACTGGAGTTCACTACTGAGACTCTGAAGGAAAATAATGTCAGGTAAGATCCTGATCCAATGTCAGCACCACACACTTGGCTCACTATTCTGATATTTATCCCGCGCCTGGCTCGTTGTCCCATTGTCTGTACATGGCATACGTAAGGCTTTTAAAGGCAGCTTTATGTCAGGGATCGAGGGAGGACTTATTTAGTGAATTGTTTCCTATGCAAGCCGCAGGAACTGAGTTTGGAGCCACAATTCCCATGTAAGCACCAGGCATTGTGTGGTGTGTGTGTGTCAAGGATCACAGCGGTGGAGATGTGAGGACAGGAGAATTTCTAGGGCTCGCTGGAAGGCCGTTCAAGCCAAATAGGGAAACTCCATGTTCAGTGAGAGTAAGGTGGGGCTGATAGATTAAAAACACCTCACATCAAATGTCTGGACTCCATGTGCACTTAAACACATGTGCAGACACATCAATACACATAAGAACATGCATGAACATGCATTCATATATACACCACATGTACTCTATCTATCTATCTATCTGTCTGTCTGTCTGTCTATCTGTCTGTCTATGTATCTATGTATCTATGTATCTACCTATATCTCTATATCTCTATATATCTATAATCTACACACACACACACATACACACACACACACCGGCCAATCTTTATAGTAAAAAGGAAAATTCAGGAAGGAGGTTCGGTCCGAGAACGAGACAGGATATACCCCCAGGATAGAACAGAAAACTGCCGTATAGTTACACTCTAAGTCTAGGAGGGTCATGGTGGAACCACAGCGACTACGGCTCTCTGGAGACCACCTCTGGTATCTCTTTCCTCTTCAACCAAGTGTCGGCAGTACAGCCCATGCCATTATTTTCCCCGAGATCACCTAGCTCCAAGAGCCATAGAGACACCGTCCCTTTCTCCAGCTGAAGAATTTCCATTTCCCGGTGAGAAGGAGAACTGAGCCGATGAAGTTTTACTGTACAGAATTTTATTTTTAGTCAGTTTTGTTCAAAGCGCCCAAAGGCTTTCTGGTGGAGATGCCTATAAATTAAAACTTATTGAGTTGGTACTTTTATTTTTGCCACCAGCAAGCAAACTCGGAATCCGTGATCACATCTGTTTATGGAACTGCTTTCTTCCCATTAGGGATTTGAGACTCCGTGCCTGAATGTACTTTAAGCTTGGGTTGTTTTGTATGATGCTATAAAAATAAATTGGAATGAGGCTGGCTTTTAATGCTACGGTTTACTTTATTCCACTCTCCTCAAACAACAAAACATAAAGCCCGAGCCAACACACCGACTTATTAAATAAACCTAATTTCTCAATCACAGCGTGAATCACTATTTATAAGTGAGAGATTTTTTTTTTTTTACAAGAACACTCCTTGTTTTATACATACTGAATTTTCTTTGAGTTTGTTAAGTTGACATCATTTTTTGAGGTATCAAATACGAGTTGGATGGCTGTAGTAGTCACTGTGTCTATTTTCGTGTGGTGGTTCCAATGCCTTATGCTTGATCAGCATTTTACATTGTATAGTAATTTCAGATATGTTTAAGATCATTGCAGTACAATGTCATTACTAGAGGAGCATGAATGGACCATGACGGAGCCCATGAAATTATGAACATAGATAGTTTATAGATAGACCTAACATCTATCTATAAACGGATGCATACATGCTAAATATCTTCAGAGTACAGAGACAGCACAAGACAGTAAAGGGCTTGGAGAGAAAGGGCTTTGTTTCACAGAGCTAGTCGTAAAAACGAGAGAAATGCCAAACCCAGTTATCTTAATGGGCTCTGCGAGTCTCATCCAGAAGTATCATCAAAGAGTAATGGATCCCGTGTTTACCAATAAACGTTGATTATTAAATAAGTTGATTTAATTGTTTGACCCATAAAAAAGCACCCTTGGAAGTCACTCGGCACTGCTTAATTGACTAAGAACTGATTTGTTATTTAACATGTGCCAGGTACCGTGTTAGGCAGAGCTTTGGGAACAAAACCGTAAACAAGTCATGAACCAAAGATCACGCAGGTCAGCCAAAACAGGACTGTTTCGGTCCAGTGAGAATTTAGGAAGGACTGGATGTTTCAAAGCATCATCAATTTCTCTATTTTTTTTTTTTTTTTTTTTTTGGCCACTTACAATTCAATCCTGATACTTTCTGAGTACATATTTTGGAAATTTTGAACTCTGTGTTTCACACCAGTTAAAGCTTAATGAGGCTGAATAAATTAGAGTAGGCCCTGTACCTGCAGGCTTCTCATTTGTGGGTAGAGAGTGTTCTAGAAATGACTCCAAGTTCATTATAGCACTACAGCATGGATTACATGCCAATGATATACAATGTTTTCTAAGAACTTGAGTGTCCTACAAGCACCCTCCTAAAGATAATAAAGGATTTTTGTTACAGATTTTATTTCTAAATATGTTTACATGTTGTTTTCTATTGTATTTCCTGAAATTGAAATTATTTTGTTTCAGCATTTCCGGATTGTGCCAGTGGCCTTTTCTGATTTCCCACCTTGTCCCCTTGCACCTCTGTAACTCTAATACACCTCAAACTGTGGTCAACTCCCAAAATGTATCTAGACTTCCTCTTCAAAAAGCTGGCTTCCAAATTTTAAGTTCCTGTCTCACGTCTCACATATACTGTAAGAAACGATGCCAAAAATGTTGTGTGTGTGTGTGTGTGTGTGTGTGTGTGTCTGTCTGTCTGTCTGTCTGTCTGTCTGTCTGTCTGTCTGTCTGTCTGTTCAGAAAAGGAGATTGGATCCAATGGAACTGTAGTAACAGATGGTTGTTAGCCACTACAAGGTGCTAGTAATTGAACACAGGTCCTTAACTACTGAGCCATCTTCCACCTCATAAAGATGATAAGGATGTCTTACGAATAACAGAGTTCTCTGTAATACAATGTACTGGTTTGTCTCTTTTGGGTCATGTTTCTTGCTGCCATACATAGGAAATAAAAACAAATCCAAAATCAGAAGTGTCTTCCTTTTTCTACCTATGGGACTTTTCGTCTCTCTCTCTCTCTCTCTCTCTCTCTCTCTCTCTCTCTCTCTCTCTCTCTCTCTCTCTCTCTCTCTCTCCCTCCCTCCCTCTCTGAGTGTGAGTATGTGTGTGTATGTTTGTGTGTGTGCATGCTTTTGTGTGTGTGTGTATGTGTGTGTTTCCATTTGATTTAATTTTGTGCACTGTGAGATAAACCTTCAAGTACAATATTTTGGGCATTGACCCAGAATTATTTGTTGTACCAGCTTGGACTAATTGTCTCAAAAATATCTGTTGAACACACTCTTTCTGAGTTCAGCTGGTGTATTTATTCAAAATCAGTTGACTGCAGGTATAGGAGCTCCAACAAGGCATGTGTGTGCTTGTCTTTATACCAACCTCACACGGTGGTTTTGGTAGACACTGTAGCACTACTTCCTAAAAAAATAAAAAAATAAAAAAACACTGCTTCTGGAAACCTGGGGCTTTACCTAGCCATGGTGGTTGTGACCATCTCACCGAATTTTATTTTAAAAGCAACCAAACCAAACCAAACCAAACCAAACTAAACCAAACCAAACAACAAGCAAACAACAAGCAAACATACAAACAGAAAACCTTGTGGTCTTGTGGGAAGTGAGTTAACCTGAAGGATTATTTGGGAAGATTCAGAATTATAAAGCTGTCTCATCTGTGAACTTGAAAAATCTGAGCTTGTTTCTGACAGGTTTCCTTGCTTTTGGAACCCCCAGTCCTCTTACTGGCTTGCCTTGTTCAGCCTTACTATGAGGGGAGGTGACTAATCTTACTGCAACTTGATATGCCTTGCTTCTTGATATTCCCAGGAGACCTGCAGTTTATGAAGGGAAACTTAGGAGGGATGGGGAGGCAGGGGGGGTGAAGGAGGTGAGGGTGGAGACGGGAGGAAGGAGGGGTTGCCCTTATATATGATAGATGCTCTTCACCTTTGCCTTTCAAGTCCTTTCTCCGCTTTTCTACACGATTCCCTTGAGTCTTTCATTATTTCTTTTATTATTTTATTATGATGTCTTATATTCTTTCTGATGGAGTTTTTGTTTTCTTTCCCTTTCTCGTTTTTAGTTGCTTTAGTGGAGACATTATTCATATACATAATGATTTTGGTAACCAGCAATGGCACACGAAACTTGCCTATTCTGTTTCTAATCTCCAGGTTTTACTGCATGTTAGATCATCCTCCTTATAAATGACGACACTTCTGATTGTTGCCATAGTGTGTGCCATGAATTTATGTGTCTTGTCTTACTCTACCATCGTGGAGCCCTCCTCTGCATCAGACAGATACAGTAGAACTGAACGCTTCAGTCTCAGGAGAAATATCTTGGTTTTTCTCTGTGAAGGATGCTCCTGTCATTTTGCTGGCCCAGACTATCATTATAAACTTGAGCAAATGTATTTTTATTTCTACATCAGTGAGAATCTTTTCTTACCTGTACCATGAAGTCTGCCTTCACTGATATGATTTTTCTTTTGGTTGCCCTTTATTATAAACAAAAAAAATGACTATATTACATTAACTGATCTTCAGGTGTTAAACCGGTTGCCTTTGATGCCAGGATAAATTGAACTTTGCTGTGCAGCGTGGTGGAGTTTTTGGTCTGATTTGCCAACATATCTCCTTTCTTCCATCTTGTCCGTGGGGCATATTGTTCCCCAGTATTATCTCTAGTGGTGTCTTGTTCAAGGTTTTGAATCCAGACAACACTGGCTTTTATAAACGTACCAGGAAGCATCCTTTTTATTTCTATTTTCTGAAAATATTTTTTGCATAATTGATATTATTTCTTTCAAGAATTTACAAAATTCCCCAAGGAAGCAATCTGGGCCAGGCCTTGACTTTATGGGAAGTGGTTTCCTTTCCTCTCTCCTTCCTCTGCCTCCCCCCCCCCCCATCTTCCTCCTCTCTTCTTCATGGTATCTAATCACTGAATCAATATCATCCCCTCCTCTAGGACTAGTTACATAATTTACATTTTTCTTATTTGGGGTTGTGCTTTTCTCTCAAGGATATTTTTTTCTCTTTCTTGTAAATAAGTGGTCTTTTGTCATGAAGTTCTCCTGCTGTTAGCATATATGTGTTAATAGGCTCTGTGGACTTGGAGGTGAGCCCTCTTTTTCATTTCCTGGGTTTAAATGCTGACGTTTTGCTTTTCCCCAGAGAGGATGGGCTTGCTTACTTGTTGAGTGAGGATTATCGGCCTATTAATTAATTATTTAATTTATGTATAAAAACAAACGTGTGGGTTTTAGTGACTTGATGACTATTCTGTTTTCATTTATTTCTCAGACTGTAGATTGCCAGTCTTTCTTCTCCAGCATCCAGAGTCCCGCCTTTATTTCTCAGCATGGCTACCTTAAGTTCCTATAGATTCTGATGTCTTGGTCCTTTATTTAATATAATTCAAAATTAGTTCCCAAGTAAATGAAGATTCCTCAAATTTTCTCCTTCATTTTTATTTTAATTCTATTGTACTCTTGTTATGAATTAAATTGGTTCAGTACTTTTAAAGGTCCCGAGGCTTGCTTGATGAAGCATCTAGCTTCCTCTAGAGGGTGTTCCGCTTGTGTAAGAATGTGCCCTTTCTTGTTTACACTCTATAATAGGTTAATCCTGTTGCAGCTACGGTGAAATACAACAGCATTAGTCCATTTCATCATGGCTCCATCTGCCTCATAGACCTTAACTTCATCTCAGTCTCCCAAGGGCTATTATGCCAATACATATATTATGCGTTGGTATGTGACAGCACACACTATGGTTTTGTCCTTGACAATATTTACACTCTGTGGATTTTCTCCATTACAATAGTTTCATTTAACAAAAGGGTGAGATCCCTCTCCATCCCATTTGGCAAAATCATTTGGTGTTTTTGTCGTTGGTGGTGGTGGTGGTCATGGTGGTGTTTGTTTTCGTTTTGTTTTTTGCTTTTTGTTTCTGATAAACCTGCTAGCAAGACACTTTTCAGGTCTTTCTTTAACTGGACTAAAATAGACTAAAAAAATATGTTTATTTTGCCTTTGTGCTTGAAGAATACAGCTTTGTTTTGACAAAGGCTACATGGTTGACAAGTTCTCACTTATGACACACATATATGCGATACAAATATCTATATTGCGTATAGGCTACTCACTCACCCAAGCGTTTTTGGAGCACTACTGTCTCCTTTCCGGTTTACTCCTTGCTTAGTCACAGCTGCCTTGCTCATGAGGAGCCGGCTTGCTGCCCCCAAGTTTTCCCTTTCTCCTTCTGCCAGCGGCGTGCACACACCTCAACCCTCATCTCTAAATGCTGTCCCTGCGTCCTTTTCCCCTCCTCGTTCTGAGGCTGCATGTGTGTGTGTGTGTGTGTGTGTGTGTGTGTGTGTGTGTGTGTGTGTGTATGTGGCTGCGTGTTTCGGGGTTCTTGGTTTCTTCCTTTTGAATGCTTTTGGCTTCTCTGAGCTTCAGATCAGACGGTTGCTGTGGGTCTGTCTGCCAGGTCACTCACCGGTCGAATACGAGCTCAAATCTAGACGTGAAGTCAGACCATGGAGTCTTTCAAGTTGATTTTTCACATCCGTCCCTGTCCTGTCGACTCTGAGGGTCTCTGTACTCCTACCACGCGGTTGCTGTATCTTCACTTCATCTGTGGATCCATTGAGTCTTACATTCCACTTTTCTTTAGCATGAGCACAGAACTGGTTTCCAGTTTTGAAAAGATTAGCTGCTTCGATGCCCTTGCTTTGTGCTAAATCATTTCATCTTTAGTTACCGGCTACTTGTTTCTGTTTCTGACGTGTCACGTACTTTGTTGATAATTGGCCACTCTCCATACATCACTGCCACCATCACAAGCTTCTTCGTCTGTTACCTTGAAAAATGCTTTTATTTTATGCATATGAGTTTACCTGCACATATGTGTGTGCTCCACATGTGTTCAGCGCCTGCAGAGACTGGAAGGTGGTTTATGGAGCTGGAGTTACAGGTAGGCGCTGGGAACTGAACCTGGGTCCTCTGAAAGAGTAGCGAGCACTCTTGACCACTGAAATGTTTCTCCAGGGAGACCTCTCCCTTTGTTTCCTTAATCGGAGCAATCTGTCAACTTCTGAGTGGCACTGGCTGATGCCTTGGCTTATTTATTTATTTGTTTGACTTTATTTATTCATTTATTGTATTACTCAATTGTTTTATACTAATGCTTTGTAAATAATATTATTATTGCTCAATTTTATATTATTTGCCTTATTTATTTTATTAATGTGTCTATTTACTTGATTTTCAGTGTCACTTTTAGTTTGAATCTTACACAGTTCCGCTACAATGATGTAGTTTGCAATCTGTCTGTAATTAGAGCAGAAATGGTTATGGAACTTTAAACACTTACGGCCACACCCACTGAAGACATGGAATATATTCAGATGCACGTTTGTGCTCAGGGAACCTTCATTTAAACAAGACCCTGTTGGCCCTCTCTGTACATGCCTCTACTTTCTGTCAGCTGAGTGCACAGAATTTACCACGCCCCACCCCATAACTCCCTTGTTTTTAGAAATTCTCTAGTAGATTTGAAGTCTATTCATCACTCACATGAATTGCTTTAACAGTTTTGAAGTTAGTTTTAAATGTTCACTTTCATTTCTAAACAAACCCATCATGTCTCGGGACCACCACATTACTAAATGTGACCTTGTTTGCTCTCTCTCTCTCTCTCTCTCTCTCTCTCTCTCTCTCTCTCTCTCTCTCTCTCTCGACCTTCCTTCTTTTTTACTTTCCTCTTTCCCTCCCTCCTCCCCTCCCTCCTCCCTTCCTTTCTTATTTCTTGGAGATAGGGTCTCTGTATCTTTGGAGATTCTGTAACTCAATATACAGATGAGGCTGGTGTTGAACTCATGGAGACCCACCTGCCTCTGCATCCTTAATGCTGGGGTTAAAGGTATGTATCAACATGCCTAGCCTGAGTGGGGATTTGCAAATTTCATTCTAAGCTCGTTCAGCTCCTTCCCGCCTCAATGAACCTCTCTCACTTTCAAAATCCAATCTCCAGTTGATCAAGATGGCCTTAGCATGTTTTGTTGGGGTACAGAAAACGACTTGGGGGCAAAAGGTTTTCTTTGGCTTACAGGTCCTGCCAGGATACTGCCCCTAATGCTGGGGAAGGCATGGCTGCAGGGACAGGAAGCTGGCCTGGCAAACAGGAAACAGATAGAAGAGAAGCTGGGCTATAAACAACTCCAAACCCCATCCCCAGTGATATACTGCCTCTAGCTAGGCTCCACCTCCTAAAGTTTCCATAAGCTCTCAAACAGCGCCACCAGCTGGGGACCAAACTAGAGACCAAGTGTTCAAACGCGGGATCCTACAGCAGGAGTGGGGGGTGGGAGGTGGGGGAGGGCTGACATTTCATATTCAAATTACAGTCAGCCTGGCTTTCTCTCTCTTAGAGCATTTCTTACAGGAAATCTGAAATGGTTGTTTACTTCTCGCTCCTGTTGAGTTGTAATCTCTCAGCTTTTACAGACCTAAGATCCGCGTCTTCCAGATGTATTAAGGAACCTAAGGAGCGGACAAAGTCATAAAGGATGAAGGTGCTCCATCTTGCAGTGTTTGTGGGAACATCCGGGCCTCACTTTTAAAACTTAATTAATAAACAGAAATCCCAATCCATTTCAATCAGCCGCCCCACCCCCACCCCCTCATCAATCAGCTGCTCCCCCTCCTCCCCGGGGGTCCTCCAGTGCTTTCTTTCCTAGGGTTTTAAAGCTCTCCCACCTTTTGTGGCAGCGTATTGCGGTGATTCTAACCACCAACTGCAATCATCTGGAAGAAATTCTTCTCGCCCCTTTAATTTTATCCTATACAAAACCTCAGTCTCTCTCTCTCTCTCTCTCTCTCTCTCTCTCTCTCTCTCTCTCTCCTGGCTGCAGCTTTGCCAGGAGCCTGCACACCCTAGACAGGGCTCTTACCTGAAAATTAAGGAGAGTCAATGTTGCTGAATTTGTTGCTTGTCTCTGGCTAATTTCCACAGCATGGATGGTGACCTTTGACAGCGTGTCTAATATAACCCATATTTGTTAAGGAGGAGAGGTATCTGTTGACCTTTCTATTAGCCATGGCTTCTCGTTCAAAATGTTCGTGAGTCTAAATTGAGCATATTCGGGAGAAATTGTTCATCACCTCTGGGTACACTCTCTGTATGACTTCTGAACACAGATTGTTTATTAAAAAGAAAAAGTCTGTTTCAGCACCATTACTATATTTCAGAATATTTGACAATGCAGAAAAGGCCCTTCCTAAGTTTCTCCTGGGCTCAATCTCTCTTCAATTTTCTCAGTGAAATCTTTTTTTTTTTTCCCCTGAAACCTTTGTGCTTTCTCTTCTCTTTCTCTTCTTTATTGTCTCAATGTGTTTGCTACATTTTTAAATGTGCATGAACCCTATTTGTGCACTGTCTCTTTTATACTAAAAATACTTCATGTTAAAAAAAATTAGTTAAGAAAATAATCAAAGAATGACTTATTTTATGAGACTGATGCGCTGCCTACTGCGCTAAGTAGGCACCTACAGAATGACCTATTTTATATATTTTTTTAAAATGTATTTTTATGTACGTGGATGTTTTGCTTCCATGCATATTTGTGCAACACGTGTGTGTGTGTGTGTGTGTGTGTGTGTGTGTGTGTGTGTGTGTGTTATCCACTTGGCCAGAAGGCAATGTCAGATCCCCTGGGACTAGCAATACAGACGGTTATGAGTCTCCATGTGGATGCCAGGAATCAAATCTGGGTCCTCTGGAAGAGCAGCCAGTGCTCTTAATGACTGAACAGCCCCTGTTACTTCATATTGTTTTAATTTTTACCTACTAAGTTGGTTGTGATGATCCAACAAAAGTTAGTAATTTATCTTCCCAATAGCTAAAAAGAAAAAAAAAGCATGCACTTACTTCAGTAATTTTCTTCTGAATCTTTTTTCATCTTTGATGAGAAGATTCACCCTCAATGTAGATGGTATCGCTCCCTGGGCTGAGATCTGACACTGCACAGAAAAGGGGAGAAAATGAGATGACAAGCTGGCTATTCCTCTATCTCTGTTTCCTGACTGTAGATATAGTCATGTTCAATCATCTGGATTATTATATTATTATATGATTATGTCATACAATCTACTCTCATATATAATCTATAGTTATAGACCTATATGTTATGGATTATACGATTATTATTATATATTATAATGTAAATGTATATTATATTATTATATAAACTCTGGATACTGTGAATATGGAGCCTATTGTAAATCATGCTTCCTGGATACTATTTCTAAAGGTTGACTGGCTTACAACGGTGGTCAATAAATCCACCCTTCAGTCCTTCGAGATTCTTGCTTGCAACTTCGGATCAGTAACTTTCCAACATTTCCTTTCTAGGGTTCACTCTCTTAGCTAATAATTCATTATTCTTCTTTAGATTTTTTTTCTGATGTATCTTTCCAAAGTCTTTTTATTTTATTTTATTTTATTTTATTTTGGATAATATATTTATCAGCATTCAAGTTCTTCTATACTTGGCGTCTGGACACATAGCAATGCCTATGGAAAACTTTGCCATCATTGTTGATGGTTTTTAACCTTGACTACCCACAGGATGGGATTTGAAATCATGGAAGAGGTGCATTTCTGGATGTGTCTCTGGGGGTCCTGCCAGAGAGGTTGAACAGAGGAGGGAATGCTCTCCCTGAGTGGTGATGGCACCTTTTTCTAGGCTGGGTTCTGGGACTGAATAACAGAGGAGGGCTGAACAGTTGAAAGGAGCACTAGAATCCATCCTGGTCTGCATCCTGACTGTGGATACAAAGTGACAGATGCCTTTTTTGTTGAGTTGCTAGAGGATTAAGTATAATCCTAGAAACCATGTATAATATTAGTTAAAAATGGAAAGCTTGCTCTGTATAGATACTGACAGGTAAAGAAGCGGTTTAGTCTACCTTCTCAAGGGACTTCCACTTAAAATTCGATTTTACATTTCATGAGAACTGACCTGTGCTTGCATTTGACTCTGAAAAACCATAAATCATGTCGCGCCACAGGCACATAATTAGATATCAAGGGAGAAACCACTCACTGCTCCTGGGGAATGGGATCTATTCTATTCTGCGCCACCCTAATTTAGGTTATTCAGTCACATCGTTTGGGGCTCATGACCGGGTTTGTCTAGAGAATCGCTTTCTGTTTCCATGTATTTCATAGACATGAGAAGCCTCCCATCTACACCCTCAACGAGGTCATTGCTCAAAGACACAGGGGAACAGAGTCCAATGCAGAGCCTGTGGCGATCAGTTAGAACATTTCATTTGGGGACTCATTTGTTCAGTCCGAAATCCACCTAACCATACTGGCTCACAATATTTCTTAATTTTGTTAATAAGATACCATGGGAGATATTTGAGGGGGGCTTATCTAGATCCGAATGCCTATTATCAAGTTATAACATTATCAGTTCTGGCAACCCCAGATCAATTTTTTTTTTTTTTTGAAGTAAAGACAAGATAAGCTCATTTGAGAGCAGCTATTCTTGGATAACCCACAGGACTCTGGTAATTATTGCCTTTTCTGAGGCCTCGCAGACACCTTCTGATGACTCCCTTATATAACCTAAGTAGGTGATAATGGTAACTTGCCTTCTGTCTTTCGGAATCAGGCTTCACTTTGAAGGTGAAGACTTTAATTTCTGTCACTAACCCCTTCTCCAAATTAACTAGTGAGGCAGATGGTGATGGCTTTGAAGTTTCCTTCACAAATTCAGCTCTAATTTCTCAAGGTCTCTACACTTGAAGCATTTATGGACACCCCTGAAGTCACCTTATCGAGTCTTCTCTCCGTCACACTTCCTGATGCCCCTCTAGCCCTCCCCAGGCAAAGCTCCCACTTGGGAAAAGTTGGAAACAAAAACTATGTTGTCATATCGCGCGGTCTTGGTTTGCTTGCTTGCTCGTCTCCATGTTTGCATCTGTGCAGCCTGTGTTTTTCTGAAGCTACCGTTCTGGGAATTTCTTTAAACACAGACCCTTCTTTTGTACGTCCAATCAAACTTTTCTATGAAAATATACTGAATACCTATCGTTTCCAGGTACTGTTCTAGGGACTGAGGATACAATAGTGAAAGAAGAACACACCCACACACCCATACCACACATACATATATAATACATACAGACACATACACACAGACACAGACACACACACACATACCATACATGTACCACGCACACACACATGCACACATATACAAACACCACACACACACACACACACACACACACACACACCACAAACACACACTTTGCCTTTTAGTCTATACTCTTGTGGCAAGTTGTTGTTTACTGAAATTATCACTGCATTTTTCCTCCTAAGGATGGCTTACCTTCACTATGTTAAATTTGGGGTTCATAAGCACCAACTTGCCCTTTTCAGTTGTCTCTTTGCTTTACTTTTATTTTTTAATTGTGTGTATGTGTGTTCCCCTGGGTTTATACATGTGCCTGGTCCTAGAGGTCAGATCCCTGTGGACTGGGATTATAGAGGGTTTTAAGCTGCTCTTTGGATG
Source organism: Mus pahari (assembly GCF_900095145.1). Taxonomy (NCBI): domain Eukaryota; kingdom Metazoa; phylum Chordata; class Mammalia; order Rodentia; family Muridae; genus Mus; species Mus pahari. The sequence continues at coordinate 33,883,269 of NC_034598.1, forward strand.
CTACAAACCAAACGCAGGTCCTTTGCAGGGGCAAGGCACAAGTGATCTTAACCAGGTCATCCCTCCCGCCTTTTTGATGGTCTTTTCAATAGTCTTCGAGTCTTGGGGATATCATTAGCATTTTTGGGGAAATCATTATTGAACCTGGGGGTTTGGACACTTATGTCTGTATTTAACTGTTTCTGATAGCATTTCTGTCCTATAATCTTTCTAAGGTGTCATCAAATTAGAGAAAAATATGACATCAATGGGCTCTATTCCAATGTATGCTTATGATGACTATGAATGTTTTTGTTATTATTATTATTATTATTATTATTATTATTATTATTATTATTAGTTTTTAAAGAATAGATCACACATAGATCATGCTGGTCTCAAACTTGTATGCAGCCAAAGTCCCAAATTTTCATGTGGTTCTATTGCCGTGCATGATTTTTAAATCATTTATTAGAACACAATATATTTTGCCAACTCATAAAATACTTATTTAGCCCCTAACAAGCTGTGATTTATTATCTCTCTTCTCTGACTGTGGGTGTATGTTCAACTGCTCATTTAACATGCTCTTGTCTTCTAGAACTAACCCTGCTCTGGTCTCTGGCATTCTTGTGGTGTGGACGTGGAGCATGCTGCAGTTCCCCCTTGATCTGGCAGGTAAATATTTTGCATATTTGTGTAAATTAATAGAAAGCTATGAGTCCTAAATAGAAATCATACTAGCACAAGGGAGGAAGTTGAGTGAGGTTGTGCTTTGATATCCTAGCGTTAGCTCTTCTGCAGCTTAGGAAGAAGGTCGAGACTCAGGAGAACCAAGTGTAGACTCACTTCGGTGTGTGGTGAACTTAAGATATATGAGTGTAGCCAGGGATGGTGAAGTGTATCTTTAAGCCCAGCACTCTGATGGTGAAAACAGGAAGAGCAGGGCTTCATGCTCATCCTTGGCTACATAGAAAGTTGTAAGTCGGCCTGGTCTATGTAAAATTCCATTTCCAGAAAGACCCCCAAAATTAACAATAATAAATACTTGAACTGTTACCTACACTGCTTTATAGTCAACTCAGCCCTTCTATTACTTAGCATCTCTAATCCAGCCAAAATTAGGGGAGATATATGTGCCTAAGTTTTCCATCTGTGAAATGGGATGACCCAGCAGTTCAAGTGAATCCATAAATCTTCAAGGGTTGGCAAGAAGCAAACTATTCGGCTGGTTTTCCATTTTAGTGATTTCTTACACTATTATAGTATTGCTGTATTGTCCTATAGTATTGTACCCACCAGTCATACACAACTGAATGGATTTATATTACATCAAACCATAGGAACAACCAAGCTCTTCAGTGACACTGGCCCTGCTTTACCTACCCCTTTGCCCCATGTGGCTCCCATGGTGGACAGCAAAGATACGAAACCATTTAATTACCCTGGAACCTTCTATTGGTCGGTGTCAGCTTGGAATCACGCCATAACTCTCTGGCATGTTCGACATGTGACGCAGGAATTCCTCTCCTTGGTGCTTTACTCTGAAGAAACCCCAGACTTTTGTAACTCCTTTCCTTAGTCTATTTTATTCCTTGTGACACTCTTCCTGATGGCTTCAGGGTGAAGATAAGTCAGAATGAGTACAATTGGGGATCCACAGTAATAGATGCAGAGGTCTTTTATTCGGGGGTCTTAAGAAAAGATTTATTTTATTGATGTAAGTGCACTTTAGCTGTCTTCAGACACACATCAGAAGAGGGCATTGGCTCCCACTACAGATGGATGTGAGCCACCATGTAGTTGCTGGGAATTGAACTCAGGACCTCTGGAAGAGCAGACACGGCTCTTCTGAGCCTCATTCAGGGGTCTTAAAACATACACTTTCTTGCATACAATTGTTTCCCGGAGAGATAGGAAGAGTTGCCTGGCCTTTTTCCAAATTAAGAAAACAAACAAAGAACAAAACTAAACAAACAATCAAAACACCATTTGGGCCTAACAATGACCTCTTTTAATCCCAGAACTCTGAAAATAGTGTCAAGCAGATCTCTGAGTTTGAGGCCAGCCTGGTCTACTTGTGAGTTCCAGGCTAGCCACAACTATATACTTCCATCCTTTCCCAAAAAAAAAAAAGAAAAAAAAAAGAAAGAAAGAAAGAAAGAAAGAAAATACAGTCCAATTAGAGATTAATAATCAAAAATAAATATATGCAAACAACTTGCTGAAGTAGGCTTTAGGAGGTATTTGCTACTCCTAACCCAGCCAGAAGCCAGGCAGCTGTCGTCCTAACAGACACCTGGGCTCCATCCTTTATATATTGAGTAATATTACCCTCAGGGAGTCTGCCAAGAGGAACTTCTTGAGGATGGCTTCTTACGAATGGCACTTACTGACCTTTTATGTTTGTCTTTCATGGCCATTGACTCGCCTTCTCCTATCTCGTGGTTTACAGACTTGCTAAGAAAGTTTTTATTCAAAGAGGAAATTTGGTAAACGTACAGAGGTGACAATTCTCTGCAGCTGTTGGAAAAACAGAGACCAAATGTCGCTTCTGACTAAACCGCTATTGTATTCTCTAACAAGCGGTACGTTAAGTTCACCCATACCAAAGCTGCTGCATGATATTTGCGCGCTATTGCTGGATTGAGACATCCTTTGTTGGAAAACTCCAAATGGGAGGCTTTATTTTTACAAAAAAGGATTCTTTTCTACACTTGACCCTGAATTAAATTTACATCTTAGAAATTAAAACAAAAGTTTCATCTGTTGATGGACTCGCCCTTTGTTCAACTGGAAAAAAAACCAAAAACCAAAAACCTATGCAATTATACTTGGTTTCTCATAAACTGGGAGACAAAAGCAGATGGAATTAGGACCCAATAAAATAATGGCTTTTATTCGGGCTCCCACACATACACACACCATCACCAACATTAGAAAAATATGTTTAAACGTGAGTTAAATTTGAATTTGAATTCTAAGCACTTGAGTTTGCAAAGCAGAGTTTGCCCACGTGGTTGGGTGAAGTAGCACTTAGGGGCAATGTTGAGAAAAAACAACTGGAATGGTCTGTGCTGGGAACTCTGTCGTTCATATGCTGCACTTAAGGGTCAAGAAAATCGCTCACCCGCTTCCCCAAGAGGAAGAATGAAGGAAGAAGCTGAGCAGAAAGGGAGACAGGGTGTTATCCTAACTAGGAAAACAAGCCAATGACTAGAGACACCTGTTTTAGGATTCATAGTATCACAGGTTTCAAGGAAGAAACTAAAGCGCCTGGAGGTTATGCGACATGGCCAATATCTCAGTGCTAGAGAGCAATGGAGTCAAGGGAAAGTGCCAAACTCCCTGACTTGAGGTTCTGAGTACAGGTCTCTGCAGCAAATCACCTAATACAGGTGTGCGCGCAGGCACGCACGCACGAGCACACAATTTCCTTTACACCCCCCTTTTCTTTTGAGACAGGGTTTCTCTGTGTATCCCTGGCTGACCTGGAACTCACTTTGTAGACCAGGCTGGTCTCGAACTCAGAAATCCGCCTGCCTCTGCCTCCCAAGTGCTGGGATTAAAGGTGTGCGCCACCACGCCCGACTTACGCCCCCTTTTCTATAGTCTTTTTAATAGATCATTCCCTACAGGGAGGCTGGAAGATGGATGCTGAGTCTTTTAAGTGGATGGAACCATATGAACAGAATCAGGGTGGGGCTGAGGTGAAGAAATGCCCCAAGCCCCTGTCCCTCCACGTTAAACTGGGCAGCCATTCTGCCTCCTTCACAACCAGACCACCCCAAAGGCTGTCCCATGCCCCTCTCCGTTTTGCATTTCAGAATGTTAACCATTGTCTCTTTCATTTTTCCCCCAGTCCAGTTGAAATTGGTATGCCCCACCCCAGTGAAAGCCAGGGGCTTCCTTAGGGTTTTCCTGTGCCAGTACAGTGCGGATCTATGGGCCATTGGCCTCAGCTTCTTCATCCAAGATGGTCCCTTCCTTGTTGTGCGCCTCGTCCTGATGATCTACTTTAAAGTGATCAACCACATGTTGGTGTTCTTTGCTGTGAAGAATTCCCTAGTGATGGCCCTGCATTTCTACCGACTTGTGGCTTTGATTATGGCCACGCGGGACTTCATGCGAGAACATCCAGAAAGCCCCAAACCGGAACACAGTGGCCCAGAGCAGCCATCTGAGAGTGGTCCCAGTGAATGGGAGGATGCCTCCCCGGAGGCTCTGCCTTTGCGAACCTCACCTGTCACCTCCGAGGAGTCTTACCCGACGACACCTTAGTTATTGTTTCCAACATGAAGCCATGAGGCTTGACGCCTTCTCTTCTTACCCTCGCCCCCATGTTTGCATATACCACTTTTAAATGAAACAATACGAAAAGATGATCTTGTATCAAAGCCAAGGTACTGCTTTGTTTTTCATCTGAGTGGAAGGAACTTTGACGACGAGTGGTTGTCTCCACAACCTCCTGCTTTGGTAGCGGACATTACACTGCTCCGAGAACCATTCTAAGTGATTGGTTCTTATGGAACTGCTTCAAAGGCTGTAGACAGAACGTCCTAGCACACCCTCCAAAGATTTGAGGCTGACATTTACCACCATGTTCCCTATCTCTTGCTCTGCCTGGGTGCCTAGTACTACAGCTTTTGACTGGCTAGACTACGTCACTCTCTCATCTGAGGTTTTCTGCAATGTCCCTCTGACATTAAAACAAAATAAGTATATTCAGTGAACACTGAACAAAGGAGAGGAAAACGCTTTTAAAGTCAACTTGATGGAAGTTGGGAGTTAGTATTGCCCTGCTTCCTCGGTGCAGAAAAATAGCTGTGGTAGCTGCACAGGCCTTTACAGGAATCCCATTTTCTTAGACCAAGGTGACAGTCCACGTGTTCTTAGAGCATCGTGATAACTTTGGGCTTGGGTAGCATAAAGTTTACAGCAAGCCACTTGGGTTCTAGCAACTTCATAGCTAGGAGATATCAGTGAGACGTACTTTCTACCTAATACAATTTACAGAACTGTTGGCATTTGAATACCTGATTACCTTTTTCTACATTGTCAAGGTGCACCATGGGATCAGTTTCAAAGAGCACTAGCATGCAGTGATGAAGGAATTTGAGGCCCCTTAGCGTTACCATGGTTTCTGGTGGTTGCAGCAGCCTCTGCAGGAGCAGCAACAGCAACAGAGATCTGCACGGGTCCTGGGAAATGCCACCAGCAGCCCCAGCTTGGTTTCAGGAACAAGTTGGTGGCAGTTGGTGCCAGTCTCATGCCTCCTGGGAATCATGGTGACTTCATTTCCCACGAATGAAATAGTTTGTCTCTTCCACAGCTATGTACATTCTTGATGGAAATGACTTCAAACTTTTGAAAATGGCTCTTGCTTTTAAATACATGGTAAAAACGTGGCTTGGCAATTTTCGGAACAGCTCTAAAACTGTAGTGTTAGAGCTGAAAGCATCAGTCAAGCTGTTCTAGAATCCCCAGGAACCCAAAGACGTTTATTCAGGAAACTTCCTGAATTGGAGGCAACCATTAGACAATCAGTTGGGACAATTATTATTTTTTAAATCTATGAATTTCTGGTATGGAATGGTATTTATCCACCGTGTTTGATAAGTTTTATAGGCAAATTCTATTTTATACAAAGCCACAACTATTTTTCTAGTATTTTCTCCTTCTTTTATCCCTTGGGCTTTTTGTTTTTTAACAATGTCATGGTTGTAAATGGTTCAGGAAATGAATGGAATGCATTGGTAATTTTTCATAAGTGTATTCGAGTTAAAGTCAATTTTTAAAGGTGTGATATTCAAAGTTCTTATCAATGAAATTCGGGGACACGGCTGAGAGCATGGATGGCTCTTGCAGAGGATCAGAATTTATACCAAAATCTACTCAGTAGGTCTTACATCCACTTATAACTCCAGCTTTTGAGGGGTCTACTTCTAACCTCTGTGAGAACTGACTGTATTCGTGTGTACACACACACACACACACACAGATTTATTAAAAATAATAAAAATCTTTTATAATAAAGTCAGCAATGAAAAGCAAAACAAAAAAATCAATACTATTTCTCAAACTGCCCCAGCCTCCACTAACTGTTCTGGATGCTTTGTGCTGAATACATGACATATATGTGTCCCAATGACATATATGTGCCCCATAACATACTTGTGTCCTCATGACGTATATGTGCCCCTGACATATATGTGCTCCTTTGACTATATGTGCCCCTATGACATATATGAGCCACTCCTTACTGCCTAATTGCTCACAGCATATTTTTTTTTTGTGATATTTATCCCTCAGAAAAACAAACACTGAGCCTCCAAAAAGAAACCATCACATAGTATGACTGTTGGAAGGATAATTTTAAGTGCTTTCAAATCTGAGGTTTGGCATGGTTTTGTGAAAGACTTTCTTGTGTTTCAATAAAGTATTTGGACAGCCCTCCTCCTCAGGCCTGTCCAAAATCTGGCTTAACTTGGAATGCCAGGAAGTCGGAGAGCACCCAGGACCAGCTCGGTAATTAATGGATGGTCAAAAATAGACACACAGTCTTCAAGGCTTTTCCAGGAAAATCTGCTAAAGACAGCATTTAACTTAACTGCCAGTGTTTCCATTTCCTTATGCTGGCTGCTTTGATCATGGGAAAAATGTCTGTTTGCTTAGTCTAGGTTTTATCTCTGATGAAACGCTAAAAATATACTCAGTTGAATGTTTATAATTATTAATATTGTTTTACCCCTTAAAACTGTATGTTTTTACTGTAGGCTCATGCACATTGTGATGTTTTTAGATATCCAAGTGTCATAAAGGGAACAGAATATCAGTCATCTCCTCTATGTCGGAGTCTTGAGACTTGTTTACATTTTATTTGTAGTGAGACAGCTTAATGGCACAGACTCCATCCTAGCCACAGAACACGCGAAGCCCCACCCTCTACCCGCGAAGCCCCAACCCCTTCCCCCAGGCGGGGACTTCACTTACCATTGCTGAAGTTGTTGCTGATCGATTAAAGTCCGATCAGCTATTCTCCCAGCAAGCATATTCTTCCACTAGTGAGAAAGCCCGGTGACCATGTTTACATGATGCTGTGCGGGCACAACCTCAGGACCCTCTTAGGCTTTGTACAAATGGAGTGAGTCTCAAATGCCACAATACCTTGCGTCAGATGCGCATACCACTCCGTCTGATTATTCCAGCAAGTTTGGTTGCCGTTGTGAATGACGGTGTTAGAATCTGGAGGCCTCAACTTGTCAACCACATTGGAAGCTTCCAGAGAGAAGGGTGAGACAATTCTGCCACTGGCTCTGGTGTCCCACAAGGCCTTGAAGCCATACAGATATGTCCATGTGTTGATGGGATCCACTACTACAACCCTGCGTCTTGGTTCAGCAGAAGCTTTTCAGAGCTGTGGGGTAGAACACCATGGAGACCTCAATCTGTTAGGATTGCCATGGTTCCAACGTTCAGTGTGGACTCTAAACCATCTCGGTCCTTTCCCAGGAGGAACTGTTACCCAGATTCTGCAGTTAAAAGGGAGATCTGTTGGAACTCGGCCTGTTGACCTCCATTCCATGATTTGTTTAAATAGAAGTCAAAGGCTCACAGATCAAGATGAGAAGACACCGTGGGTTCTTTCCCTGTTTTTTCATTCTCGGCTTTGCCTTTCACTTAGAGGGGCTTTTGATCCGTCCTCGGACATACCTAAACTTTCAAGACAGTAAGAGCAGCTGAACAATGACTGAAGAATGAGCCACCTAGCACTCGGACTTTATCCGTTTTTGTCTTTGAGGTCTTCCTTACTGAAATACCTTGTGAGTGTGTTTTCTGTGAATATTTCTAGATTTTTGATGGGACTGGCCTTTTTATTATTACTGACATTAAATATTTGTGTATGGCTTTCTCCCGGTGCCTATTTTTCCCCCTTTGCCTACTTTTTGCCTTCCTCTTCTCTACTGCAACTCATTTCCTCCATGGTTTTTAAGCTCTGCCTTAATAAGTAAAACTGATCTATTCAGAAGATGATTAAAGCGACATTTCCAACCAGCGAGCAGGGAATGACCAATTTTATAACTAATGTTGGGAAAATGTTGCTACCCATCTGGAAAACATAAAGCGGGGATTTTTATCTCGTGAAATCTATAGAAATAAATTCCAGATGGATTAAATCTCATCGTAAAATGAAAACTATAAATACTGGATGGAAATACGGAATGTGTCTTGAGCACGTGGGGGATGGGCAATGTTCTCTGAAGCAAGACTTGGGACCCAGAAGCAGTTGACTGACAGCCTTTTCTACTCGAATGCCTCTCATTCATGGTAAAAGGTGTCACAAACACACCCATTAGGAAAATATAAGAGCTAGTGCAGTCAAGAAACAGAAAAAAAGGGAGATATTAGGGAGGAAGAGCCAAAGGTATATTTATTCATAAAAGTTTGGACTTCTAAAAAATACTAAAACTTATATAACAATTTAACATCCACCTTGAAAGTAAATAAGTTTAATAGCATGCACCACATTTTTGAACAACTTTTCCTTACAATGTGAATTATGGCCTCAAAATGTGTAAATTTAAACTTCAGAAGTATAAAAAAGCTTCAAATGATGCTCAGAGTCATAAATGAGTAAGTTTCCGTGTGTGTGTGTGTGTGTGTGTGTGTGTGTATTCTTCTATAGATATAACATCATCTCCTACATATTATTAAGAAGACTCTGTTTTTGCATGTGTATGTGTGTGCTGTGCATGCATGCATGTGTTCTAATGTGTGAGCACGTGAGAAAGCCTTCCCAGATGTCCTATGTATTCTGCAGCCACTTCCCACCTACCACTGGCTAAGCCAGGGTCTCTCTGAGAACCCAGTCCTCACTAGCTCACCCAGCCTAGTCAGCCAGCTTGCTTGTCTCTGTTTCACAGGGCCGGGATTGCCTGTGATCCACCAGCAGGTAAGCAAGTACAGGAATCCTGGGGATTCAAACTTGGCTCCTTGAGCTTATTGGGCCAGTGCCTTACCCACTGGACAATATCCCAGTTCCAACTCTTTAACTTCCAGTGACAAGGACTGATTTTAACAACAGGTTTTTTGTTTTAGTGACTACTTCTAATTCTACGATGTCTTATAATGAAATAAGCACAGAAGAATAGCTGGAATATGTTCTTTTTTTAAAGAGACAAATGAGAGTATGCATTCAGTATATTTAACTACATTACACAGTTACAATAGACAAGAGAATTTGGTTCTGTCATCTGAATAGGCAAGCCAAAAATTTGAATGGAATAAAGTCAATAAATATGCTGAACTACCCAAGGGATTGGACTACATGATAAATCACAGGCCAGGAGTAGAATATTATGAATAGTTTAGGTTTTGTAAAATATTAAATTGGATCTCTACTTCAATCCATATGTTGAAAACGTTTCCAGATGGGATCAAGCGATTAAAGATTAAAATTTTAAAAAAAAGAAAAAAGAAAATCTTGCTTTTGTACTTGAAATGGCAAGAATGGCTTTTTAATAAGACATAAAACAAGGACACAGAAGGGATTCACACAGCAGCTCATGGAAAATTACACATCATAAGAACATCGCAGACAAAGAGAGCTGAACAGTGGACTAGGTCATAGAATGATAAAACAATAAGCCGGTGGACAGGCTTGCAACAAGATCCTAAGCAAGAGGTTTCCTAAGGAACCAATGGCTCCCATAAATAAGAAAAAAATTAAAAGGTTAAAAAAAGCAAAATGGCATTGAAAACTCAAAACATAAGCAAAAGTCTTATGCATATGAGTCAATACAGAGTGAATAATGAAACAGATCACAATAAGTAATAAAATAAATGAACAAGGGAAAAAATCAAACTATGAGTAATCACTTCTCACACATTGTATGGAAAACAGCCCACTTAATTTTTTAAGGTGTTACAGTAAGAGGCTAAGAAAAGTTAGGCACCACTGTCCATGGGTAGTGAGGGCACACACTGGTAAAGTTTTACAATAGAATTCAAAGATGAAAATGGACATTTGCCATCTGGGCTAGCAATTCAACTTGGAAAAAACCATCCTGAGTGTAGGTGTCGGAGTATGCTGTAGATTTGTCTTTCTGTCCCTCATTTCCCTCCTTACCTACCTAAGGCATTCTCTGATTGACTTTCATAAAAATCTGATGGCCAATTAGCTGGGCAGGAAGTGGAAGGCAGGACTTCCTGGGAAGGAGAAAGGAAATCTGGGAAAAAGAAAGAGGAGGAGGCTTTCAGCTGGAGATATCAGAGGAAATGGACATGACTACAGACCTGGAAGGTATCCTGGACGGGACTAGGTGGTCGGGTTAACTAGATAAGCTAGTTGACAGTCTGCCCTGCTAAGGCCCATGCTTTGAAATATGAAAAGGTCTCTGTGTGATTATTTAGGGGAACTAATTGGTTAAGGAATAACCATATTAATTTCCAGCTTTAACTAATATATAAAGAATTTTAAATATCATCCTTTCTTGCATGAATGCATGACAGATCCTGGAGTAATAAATAAATGATGGAATCAAGGTTGCCTATCAATTTTAGAATGGTTGGTTGATCTAAAATCATTGATAGGAACAATTACTTAGAGCAGCGCTTCTCAAACTGTGGTCATGACCCCTTTGGAGGTCAAACAACCCGTTCAGAGGGGTTGCCTAAGACTATCAGAAATATCAGATATTTACATTATGATTCTGTAGCAGATTCATAGTTACGAAGTAGCATTGAAAATAGTTTTATGATTATGCGTCAGCACAATATGAGGAACTGTATTAAAGGGCCATAGCATTAGGAAGGTTAAGAACCACTGGCTCTCTAGAATTTTTTAAAATTAAGGATGAATACAACCTAGCCTGTCTTTGTGTTATTGGCACCATTATTAGTGGCTAATAAATATGAATAGTGCTTATATTTAAAGATTATGGGTATTTCTGACTCTAATTTTTTTTAATGCTTTTTATTTCTTTGTTAAAGTTTATCTTCATTAAGTGTATGATTTTCACTTTTTTAACCTACCTGTATGTATGAGCATGGTGTGTACGTAGTACCTATGGAAGACAGAAGAGGGTGTCAGATCCTATGGAACTAGAATTCCAGACGGGCTCTGGGACCCAAACCTGGCCCACTGCAAGAACAGTAGGACTCTTAATAGATTAACTGTCTCTTCAGGCCTGTGTTTATGGGTTTGTGTAAACACACACACACACACACACACACACACACAGACAGTTCAGTTTTACAAATTGGCAGATTACTTTCAGTACTTAAAAGGAACTCTTGTTTTCTTGCAAACTTTCCACAAATCTGCCCTCTTGTATAGAAACTCTGGTATCAAAATAGTAGCAAGTAGCAATCATTTCTTTTCAACCCAAGAAAATAAAGATTTTACCATTGTAACCAAGAAAAAATCCCACAAAACACTTGATACATCAAAGGCCTAAACCATGCCAAATTCTGTTTGCCTCATGAAGAGCTGAACACATGGGAAAAGAAATCATAAGTGGAGCGATAATAGCCTAGAAGATTAAACTGACTAAAGGGTTCACTGTGTCCTGATTGATAAGCATCACAAAGATTAAATTATGATCGCCAGTCTGACAAATCCTTACTCTAGGAGATTTATGGAGCTACCAAAACTAACCATACAGAAACTTAGCTTTGAATCACATAGCCAAGCTTATTTTCTGGAGAGAGACCAGGTACTGAATGGAGCCTTGGGCGGCAGAGGGGGGAGTACATGTCTGAAAGAATCAATGTGTTTGTTTCCAAGTCTATTTCCACAGCTCATCTAACTTGAGGATGTAGCCATTTTAGATTTAGTCAAATATTTACCAAGTGTACAATGGGATGCGGTGTACGTTCTAATGGGTCATATGCAAATCTGGCCAAATCATGGAGCTAGACAAAAATTTGTAAGCCAACCATATGTCAGATATCATATAGACTTTATATCCAATGAAGAATCTAGGCCAAGGAAAACTAGATCTGTAAAGTAAATATGTTTTCTCTGTGGAGAACTTTGGCTCCTGCCAATAGTGTGGCTGGAAAAATACTGATGGCTGTGGTCACGGTATCTTGGGGGTTGTTCCTTCCCTCTGGCAAAGATTGCTGCTCTCTGTTATTTAAGGGTTCCCATGTGACCTGCATGACAGTTAACAGGTGGGTCAACAGCTGAAATTATGTCATCAGATCTCTTGGTTACAACTGGTTCTGATGACTCGTGGGTCTCACTGGTCTATCTAGATCAAAGGTTTTTATAGATGCTGGGTTTGTTCTGTCTCTGTCTCTGTCTCTGTCTCTCTCTCTCTCTCTCTCTCTCTCTCTCTCTCTCTCTCTCTCTCTCTCTCTCTCTCCTGTTGTCTCTATACATATCACAGACACAGCCTGTACACTCTATAAGAAGAACGCACTGGTTCTCCTGTTCAGGCACCCTTGGCAGACTCAGATGTATCCTTTAAGCCCATTCTTTGTTCTTGCAGCTCCTTTCTAAAGAACCCTTGGTTCCACAAGATGTTCCAGTTGCTGTTTTCTGAGTATGTTTCTCTCCCATTTTTATCCTGCCATGGATAAAGCCAGAGTTCTGGAGAAGAACAAAACAGAGAGAATGAACATAGATTGCAAAGGGTATTTATTAGATTGGTGCATATAATACAGGCTGGAGGCTGGACAGTTCGTTCAGCCATGCTCATCTGCACACCAGGGAGGATAACATGAGGTTGGATATCTGAGCAGTCAGAAGGTGTTGCTGAAAGCCTGGGGGCTTGCATGGGGGAATCCATAGTCATCAGTCAAGGTTGGAAGGATGAAAAATCTGGGTTCCAGGGTTGATGAGGTGTGGCGGCAGGGATGGTACCAGCATTAACAGCAACACAGCAGATGCACTTACCAGCAAAGACTGCAGGCAAGCAGGCAAAAACAGCCCTGCCTTTTGCTCGGATATATTTATATCTGGGCTCTTACTCCCTAAAGGTGTTGCTTACTGTAGGGGAGGTCTTCCCTCTGCACATGTCTTTTCAGGAAGCAGCTTCACAGAGGGATCCTGCTTAGTTGATCCAGTCACACATCTCTAACCTAAGCACTCTAAACTAAGTACTTTGGTTTAATTTAATTTAACATTTCAACCTTTCTTCTCTCCAAAATTGCTCTCCTTTTTAATCAGTTTTCTGTCTGCCTGATTTCAAGCCACAGAATAATTTCCTAAGCTGTTTTCATATTCATGCGTCTCTTTTATTTAAAACACTCTCAAAAGGCCCACTACCAATAAAATCAAACCTAACATCCTAAGACATTTCCAAAGACATGCTAGTCTTGATCCAGTGATTGAGCTCCATTCTCTACAGTGCTGTCACCATAAAGAACTTGCCTGTATCTGTCATTGTGTTCTATACCGTGTGCTTAAAAACAAAGCTTTGCTTGTTTGTTTGTTTGTTTGTTTGTTGAAAACTCCCTACAACTCCAATCTCACTAGCCAACTCAAGTCTGGTCGCCCTGATCATGTCCTTTGTGAGCAACCTCAGTACACAAGGGAAGAAAGACCTTGACACATTCCTCCACACTGGGGACAGAGCGCCCCATCCTGCCTATTCATTTCTAGAGTTTCCATTGGATCAGTAATGCCAGGGAAGATCAGATGGTCACAAGGCTGCGGCCGCTTACTTATCGTAGATCTCAGCTACAGTTTTAGAAGCAACAAGCCCAGGGTCTCTGCAAGTTTGCTCTTTCTGGGTCTGAATAAGCTGGACGTGTCCCCCAGTGTTCACTAATCCCATGAGTTCTATTTAGACTGCCTCGGTATTGCCTTCCCACTGATTCCTGATCCCCACAAAGATTTTGATTAGCTCTTCCAGTGATGTTTCCCACGTACAGTTCACCAGCTTGTTTGGCACCACCCTCCTGCACAAAAGCTTTGGGAGGCTTAGATCATACACTGCATCTTCCCGGTTCCCAGGCTGAGTGGCTCTCCTCTTTCACCAAGGTTTAAAGCCAGTGGTTAAACCTGGACTTGTCTCTACCCCACTCCATCATCTGTACTGTGACAGTTAATTATGACTCTGTCTCTGCTGTCAGGCTTGCAGCTTCTTGAGACCACAGGTTATGTTTTATACTCCCTTATAATAACCAGAGAGTTCTGTTCCTAGAATACACTGGGATTTTTTTTTTAAACTTTCTGATTCTTCTTGGCACACCCCTGCCCCAGTCTCTCCCACCCTGAACCAGGTGCTTCTCATTTGATTACAGTCTACATGTATGATCCTTGGGGGAGACTATCACATTCCTCTTTCCCCAGTAGTCTCTCTTACATTTGTGCTATACATCTATTCTCCCATATATGTGTGTGTGTGTATATATATATATATATATATATATATATATATATATATATATATGTA
>NC_034598.1:33897705-33904958 GCF_900095145.1 Mus pahari
TGTGTGTGTGTGTGTGTGTGTGTGTGTGTGTGTGTGTGTGTGTATGTGTGTGTATACTTGTGTGTTTGGTAAGGCCGATGGTATGACCATGGATGAAATTTATTTACTGAAGTTAAGAGCCACTGGCTAGTGGTTACATCACGGAGGAATGTAATCTCACCTCCATTCCCCAGAAATCATTGTCTGCAGCCACCTTGGGCATGGAAGAGGCCTCAGGATCCTCCTGTGAGAGACACTGGACAAGCCCAGTTTTATGAAGACAATCACAGCTGAAGAGAGTCCATGGCTGCAGCCTCTATGGCCCAAACAGCTTTCCCCAGCCCTGCTTTCCCCAGCCCTGCTTTCCCCAGCCCTGCGCCCTATCCCGCCCTGCCCTTCCTTGTTCCATGCCCTTTTCCTTGCTGTTTCCTGATCCTCAAGGAGGGGCGTGACACAGACATCTTGTTTAGGACTAAGCACCGAAGAGTTACTTATTCTCATCACATTAACCCACTGAGGCCTCAGCATTAACCTCTGTCGACTCCAGAGTTTTCTCTTACCAAGGCTGACAGCAATGATTTGTGTACAAGCATAAATATTTAGAAGGCAATTTGACACCGTGTCCATTAAACAAAACTGCCTATGACCTCATCAGCCATAGGGTTTTGACATAAATGCATACATATACATACATATACATATACATATGCATCATATACATATGCATATACACTACTAGACAAAATCTCCTTGCTGTAAAACAGGCTTCAGAGTTAATCAGAAAGTAGTTGGTTATACCCATAACAGTTGTGCCCCTAATGCATCCATGGGCACATATTCCCTGACATGTTACTATTATTGTTGCATGTGGGTAAGTTCATTGTTACCTGGTCCCTCTCAGCGGCCTACCTTGCCCCTTCAAACACCATGAAGTCTAGTCAGCAGGGAGAAAGCTTCCAACTAAGTTATAGTTTGGTTTCTTTATGTTTTGCAACATGTGGCAACTTCAGCAAAGGAGACTTACTTACCATATCGTTCTGGGGGGGGGAGGCAGTCAAAAGCAATGGCAGTACCTTGTATTGCTTGGGGGGAGGTTTAGCAGCCCATAGGGAGGAATCCATTACCATCCACTGGGATTTCCATGGGTCTCATTTAATAACTACATTTATCTTTTTTCCTTCCTAGCATTTTGACAAGTCAAAGTTTCTTCTTGAATATGTTCATAGTGTCTCACCTGCAATAAAAATGTGGGTGGGATTCAAGACTATCTGACTTGTTCGTCTCTGTCTGTCTATTGGCAGATATATTAGTAGTGGCCTGCACACTCATTTTTAGTATGAAATTAGAAAAGATGCAATTAGAGAAAGCATAAGCTTTCCCACCTGAGCCCTCCCCAGGTCTCTGCTGTTTCTTTGTGGCCTACTTGCATTTCCCACGGTGAGATGGGAGCACTACCCACATTTTCCATGGTGAGATGGGAGCACCACCCACCAGTCCTCACATTTCCACAGTGAGAAGGGAGCACCACACACCACCCCTCACATTTTCCATGGTGAGATGGGAGCACCACCCACCACTCCTCACATTTTCTCAGCATCACTGTCATCCCCTCTGCCCTAATGGGGCTGGTTGCCTCTTCATACTCAGAATACACAGGTCCCATCTTACTGACCTGGGTGACGCCCTCCTTTCGTGTCTCTCCTCTTACTGGCTCATTGAGAAGATGTTCGCCACCAGCTTTCTCCCAGACTTCTCTTCTGTATTTCTACACACACACACACACAAACCCACCTACCTCAGCTCATCGTGTACACAGATTTCAAATCCCCTCTTGAATCCACTTCTTTTCTTGCCTTCCCTGAATGTTTGTCAACAAAAATTCCCCTCCTTCTGGTCATTCCAGCTCAGTGTGGGGACTGCTTTTTGGTTAACTTTCTTCCTGTACTTGTTGAATTCTAAGAATAAGTTTTGTTTTAGAGTTAACATAGCTGTATCACTTTCTTGGATTCTGTAGGTCACATACTCACAGCCACGATGTCAGGCATGCGTACAAGTGTAAAGGAGAGGGTAAGATGATCTCAAATCCCACCTTGTAGTAATGTTCATTTAGCAGCAATTTGTCAGTAATCATGTAGCGATCTATTAAAGATAAATGACAGCTGCAAAGATGAAAATGAGATAATATACTACTAATCTGAAAGACAAAAATCTCATCACAGTGCAAGAATTGGAGAAGGATATGGCTTACATTTGTATTCTGAAAAACTTCACCTCTCTATGTTCTTAATACTCCTCTGAAGACCAACCTAGACTCATTGGGAAGAAAAGAAAATGCCTTGGAACTGTGTGATTTTGAAGCTGGGCCTAAATGGTAAATGGAAGAATTGAAACTTTCTTTTATTTATGATCTATGCCCTGTGTTACACTGTCATGTTACATGGAGAGAGAGCGTGTGCATGTGTGTGTCTCTCTGTGTGTATATCCATACACACATATACATTTATTATATATATATATAATATATATAACATATATATATATATATATATATATATATATATATATATACACACACATTTATGAATGATTAATGACATCAACAGAAGTCTTCGAAGACAGTTTCTGTTTGAACCATTGACCATCATGTGAGGAATGCATAAGTCACACATTGTCATGGTTTGGGGAGATTTATATCAGCGCTATTTAAAACCAACCACTGTAACCCCCGAAGCTTTGCTCTGAGATGCCCACCCTCATTCCCGGAAAGCACTTCCTTTGGTCCTCAACGGGTTTTGAATGGCATCTGAAGTGCCTGGCCCTGCTTCTGTTGTGCCCTTTGAAACATGAGAGAGCGGGCATCCAGGAAAGGGGATCTGAGGAAGCTGGTTTGAAAGAGGTCAGAGTTGTTTGTGTTTTGAAAACATGTCTTTGTCGGTTGATGGCAGTTGATTTCTATGCTATGGCCCAGGTCAGATCCCCAAACATTACGACATCTCATCTTGAACCTCATACGATTTTGGCAATAATCTACTGTCTTGTTTTCACACATATGTATGCTGCTCTGGCAAAGGCTCTGTCTGACCTCAGACATGTTTCCATACTCAAAGTCAAAAGACCATTCATCTGCAAACACAGTGGAATACTTAAGAGCATCCCGCACAGCTTCAGAAGAGCCCACAGTGAGCTCCTGGCAGCTTTCCGGGCCAGGAGATACTATTTTGTCACAGGTGAGCAAGCAGCGGAAGTTAATTTTCACAGAAGAGGGGTAAGAACATTGCAGGGAAGAACACCAGGACCATCAGAATCCAGCAGTCTCATATTTTGTTTGTTTGTTTGTTAGTTTTTCAAGACAGGTTTTCTCTGTATAGCCCTGGCTGTCCTGGAACTCACTCTGTAAACCAGGCTGGCCTCGAACTCAGAAATCCACCTGCCTCTGCCTCCCTCCAACAATCTCAATTGTAGCAAAACTATTTTATTTGAAAATGATAATTTCTCTCAGAATGCTCTCTAATCACACTGCTTATAATGATATTAAGGAAACATGTGGGATAGAAATCCTTAAAGGAAAACACAGCTGGAGGGAGAGTGCCAGTTCACATAAGAGCAGGTGTCCATCCACACACTTTAGGTAAGCACTTTCAACTGCATGATGCTCGTTTGGATATGAGGAAACAAGTCACTGGATGCTGTTAGTTTTGCCTGGGAGTCAACGGCAGAAAAAGGAACAGTTGGTGTTTCTGAGTTCCCCTCCTTGATTCTTGACAAATTTTCAACATGGACTGGGCGGAGCTCCCATACATAGCTGGCTCTGACGTGCTCCTGACCCTGAGCCTAAACATATGCAACCCGTTCCCTCGTAATAATTTGGATTTTAAAATCCTATTCCTGCTTGTAAAGCAGCACCCACCAAAACAACATGGTGGCGGGCTCTGTGTTCACTGCGCTTCCACAGAAGACTGCGGGATCCAGGAGCGGATCCATTTATTATACGGCATGTGCCATCCCCTGGGTGACAGCCACATTCATCAAAGCTCCAGTCCCTGCGAAGGGATAATGTTCAGGAAATATTTGAGCAGCTATCGCTCTTGCCCCATGGCTCTTCCCAAAGTTAATTTTAAAAAAGCTCCCTTCTACCAGTCATCCAAAGAATACAAATTTTGTGTCTCCAACTTCTTGGAGAAGCCAAAGCAAACAACTGAGATAACTTTATATATATAACAAATATATATAACAAATATATATATATATATATATATATATATATATATATATATATATTTAGCTATAGATCCCTCAAAGGGGCTCTTTGTTGGAGCATCCTGCTTTGACATCCTATCAGGGGCAGCCTGCTAATGATTTACCATCACAGACTCTATTTTCCAGGTACCCTTTGAGCCATGGGCTCTCAAAGTATTGAACTTAGACTACAGTATTGTATTTCCTTAGCTTCTGGAAAGCCGTGAAAACGGAAGGAGAAAGAGCCATCCCAGTCACAGCCCAGGGAAGGGCAAATTCAAGATCAAAATGGCCTCTAGACCAAGGCAATTTAGAAGAACAGAACAGATTTAAGCACCTTTAGTTTTTACTGTCACATCCTGTGTCCTTGAAATAGCCTTACCTGCTGCAATGTGAGATTTAGACAATAATTTTGTATTTTTAACTTTATTTCAACAACTTCTTTGGAAGCAAGTTCTATCTATCTATCTATCTATCTATCTATCTATCTATCTATCTATCTATCTATTGAGAGATGTATGGATGCACTGAACATCGGGCAACAGATTTATGTGAGACTGAGTCTTCTTCTGACTGAGTCTGAATCTTCGGCTTTGTGAAACAGCTATGTTCCATCAGTAAACAGGAGCGAGCAGAAGTCAACTTTAAATATTTTCTTCTCTATTGATTTGAGGTTTTCTAGGCTTTGGTCTGAGCAGCAAAGTTCATCTGCTGTTTCCATAACTGCGTCCAAGTGCACCCCATAAAAGAGACAACCCCAGGAGCTAGGCGAGTGCTCAGTCAGTCAAGTGTACCCTGAAAGCACAGACTTGAGTCTGTAATTACCGGCATCATGGAAAAGCAGGACACAGACCTACCTATCTGTAACCCCAAAGCTTGGACCAGGGATGAAGACAGTGGATCCTGGGAGCTCATTGGTTAGTTAGTTAGCCTAGTTGGGTAGGGTAACTCCAAGTTCTGCGGAAAACCCTGTCTCAAAATATAAGGTGGAGAACAAACAAGAAAAGCACCTGATTTTGACCTCCAGTCACCATATGCATTCACTCACGCGCGCGCGCGCACACACACACACACACCCACACACACATGCATGCATACACAGATGACAACTATGCCCATAGGTGTGAACAAAGTGGGATCACACTCTATGTTCTTAAACTGTTGACTACTTTGCTATCAAAAGCTTTTGCCTCCCAGAATGTTCTCACGCTCCTTAAAAATGGAGAAGCAAGGCTCGACTGTCTTTTCCAGCGAAATGTTCGAATCGTGCACATTTGTTCAGAGAAAACACTTCCCATTGTTTCTGTGGCACTGGGACTAATTAGGTCAGAACATTTTCTTTTGATTGTCTCCCTTTTCTGAATTTAATGAAGGTGGAAAAAGAAATAAAGCTAATTTTCCCTCCACATGCTAGAACCCTTTACCACATTTGTAGGACAGTTAAGAGTATCCAAAGCACATAAGACAGACACAGTGGTGGCAGGAAGTGGGCGGGGCTCTGGAACAGATCTTGGGACTTTCCATGACACAGAAGCCCAGCTTCCCTCCCAGCCTGGTCCCTCTGGGCATAAGCTCTTAGAGTTACCCTCCTGGTGAGTCTGTGCATGAGTACATTCAAAGGAAAACAGTCTTCCTTTCTCAACCCTCATTTGCATAAATTGAAACTTAATCCAACTCTTTGCCAAGATGTTCTTCATCTCTTATGGAGCAGTGCAGTTCTGGCGTCTGCCCCACTCTTGCCTTCTCCTTCCCCCTCAACTTCCCCAGGCTTCCTCAAATCAAACCTGCATAATTTCTCTCTGTGAAAGCTCAATTGGTGACCTTGGGAAGTCAGAGCGGCTTCCAAAAGGAATTCATTACTGTGTTGAGGTGACATTGGCTTTCATGAGAACGAATGTTCTGAAACAAACTATCAGCTTTGGAAAAATAATTCACCACATTTTTGGGGGGGTGGGGAGGGGGATAAAATGTCTCGCGTTAAAAAGGACCTCTCATGGGTGACCTGTCTGTCATGAAAGTGTTGTTGGGACAGTCTGGGCTGTTCGGAAGCCTGGAACATGGGCGCTTTCATGCTGACTTTCAGGAGAACAAGGTGAATCATGAAACACTCCAATTATTCCCCCATGGTTCTGTTGAAATGATTCTAATTGTTTCTGAAGGTGCACCTGGGAGATGCCGCACACGGGACAGAGATGGGAAGTGGGGTTCCTGGGTTGTGCCCAGTTCAGTGAGTGATGGGGATGGACGGCACTTCTGCTGTTTTTCTGTCAGCCAGCAGACTCCTCTCACTGTCTGGGCAGGCGCTGCTACAGTTCGCTTCTTCTCAAGGAGACAGAATTCCTACCCCTTGCTCCAGAATTTGAAGGTTAACAACACACCTTCTATGATTTTTTCCCTTAATTTTGAAAGATTATAGTCAACTTATTTTTATTTACGTCTAAGATTAATGTCTACCCTGCAAGGATGCTTATTGGGTAGAGACACATGCTAATAGGTCTGACGACCTGAGTCCAATCCCCAGAATCCACGTGGCAGAAGACAAGAAGTAACGCTCTGCATATGTCCTCTGGCCTCCATATGCTTACCAGGGTACCATATGTGTGCACGCATGCACACATGCACACATGTGC
The DNA here is from genome assembly GCF_900095145.1 of Mus pahari. NCBI lineage: Eukaryota > Metazoa > Chordata > Mammalia > Rodentia > Muridae > Mus > Mus pahari. The sequence continues at coordinate 33,904,551 of NC_034598.1, forward strand.
ATACACACTAAGTAAGTGTCAAACTTAGAAAAACCTTAATATTATGTCATATTTACTTTAGACGCTTACTTATTTGAAAGAAGGTGAGGATTTCATTTCAGTATATTTTAAAAATTGAGTCTATGTGTGTGTGTGTGTGTGTGTGTGTGTGTGTGTGTGTGTGTGCGCGCGCGCGCGCGCATATGTGTGTGTCTGTGTTTGCACATGCATTTGAATATAGGAGCCAGCAGTGACCAGAAGATGTCATTGGATGTCTTTGGAGATGGATTTCCAAAGTTGTGAGCTGCCCAATAGAGATGCTGGGAATTGAACTTAGGTCCTCTGCAAGAGTAGTAGGTGCTCTTAACCACTGAGCTATCTCTCCAGCTCCATTTTTCTTCTTCCTTCCTTCCTTCCTTCCTTCCTTCC
>NC_034598.1:33904968-33915311 GCF_900095145.1 Mus pahari
CCTTCCTTCCTTCCTTCCTTCCTTCCTTCCTTCCTTCCTTCCTTCCTTCCTTCCTTCCTTCTTTCCTTCCTTTCTTCCTTCCTTCCTTCCTTTCTTTCCTCCCTTCCTTCCTTTCATTCATTCACTCCTTTCTCTAATTGCTGTATTTAAGCATGAGTGATGTGCATGTGAGCACACTTATCAAGGTGGACACGTGGAGGTCAGAGGGCAGCTCTGCAGAGTCACTTGTCTCCTTCCACCTTCATTTGGTCCCAGCAATCAAATGGAGGTCACCAGGCTCACGTTGCAAGTACCTTGAAGCCATCTTGGCCACACCAGACCTTCTCTTCACAGGAATATATAAATTATGGAGGGATGGAGTGAAGACCTTAGTATCCTTTCTCAGTCACATCCCCCTTTCTCGCACTAGTGACATACATTCTTATAAACCTGGTGTGTACCCTATCAGTCTCTGGCTCTAGAGCTCGATTGTCTATCTTAATACACCGTGTTTGAAACACACAATTCTACTCATGTGTAATTGCCACGATTCCAGTTTGCATTCTGTCAGAGCCCTGGCTCAATGTTGAAGGCCCCATTCACTTCTCCTCCTCAGCTCTGTGGTCTCTAGGTAAAGGGCGAAGTAAAGGGTAAGAAATAACAAAACTTAGCTTGGACCAGGGGCCTATAAGCAGGAGTGTAAAAGCTGGGCTTTCAAGGAAGCCTGTGTTTCTTGATGTGAAGACACAAGTTCAGATTCACCCTTGTTTTTTATGCTCGGACTCTAGGACCAAACAAATATACCTTGTCTGTTACAGGGACTATTATCTTATAACCTTAAGAATGAGAGATACCAAAGAAGAAACAGAATAAGCCATGAACCCGGTGGAAGGGGCTCTGACTACTCACTGGAGTCTGTATGAAACACAAACCAGTTAAACGTTTCTACACCTATTACGCCCTGTTTCCTCTTTGATCCCAGACAGAGTAAATTGCCTGAGCCTCCTGTCCCTCACTTTGTGGGATCAGACTGGTTTGTGGCGTCTACAAAGCCACCTTCACTTACACTGTAACAGAACAGGAGTCTACCCCGCCATTGAACTTTAGAACAGTGCCATTAATGCTGTCCCATTGGATTAGGGCTGTAGCCAAGTAACCCTAACTCACAAAGCGTTACTTTGGAGAACTTTACAGAAATGCCAATAGCCTAACGAGTTGTTCTGAAACTTACTTTCTTCACTAAATACTTTGTGTGTCCCCTGTCTACCGCGACACCATGTAGTTGTGTGTGTGTGTGTGCGCGCGCGCGCGCGCGCGCGCGCGCGAGAGAGAGAGAGAGAGAGAGAGAGAGAGAGAGAGAGAGAGAGAGAGAGAGAGAGCATGCGTGTCTATATACCTGAACACAGCACTTCACGAGTGCGTGGAATGTACACTGCCACTGAGCTCTATCCCCAAACCCGTTTACCTTCTCACCAAGTTCCCTAGGCTGCCCTTGACTTGATGTGGTAGCCCAGGCCTGCCTTACATGCATTAGATTCCTTCTGCCTCAGCTGTTCCAGTCGCTGCCATTACAACCAACACCAGCAGGCCTGGCTAAATCCTGTTCTACTATCCACGTTCTCCCAGCCACTTTATTTCTTATGGGTATTTAGGTTATATCTGACTTTTTAGTTGTCAGTTACAATGCCACAGAATCCTGTTCACCTGCACAGGCAAGAGTTTCTTTGGTCACACACACACACACACACACACACACACACACACACACACGCTTACTCATATTCAATGAGGGCTCTGACTGACAGCTCCGAGGCTCTTACTTACTGCCAAGTGCTTTTCACTGATCGTAACTGCTTGTCTCCATGAAGTACACTCTGATGTTTGAGGACATGATTGTCTTATATACCTCGATATACTTAGTCCTTTATCTTAAACATGGATCATTTCTTTGCAATGAGAATCTTCAGGATCCTCTTTTCTGGCCCTTTGGAATTACTAAATAAAGCACCATTGACTGAATCATCCTCCTTTTCACCGATTTCCAGACGTTACTCCACATGTCTCTCTGTTATGGGATTCCCATTAGTCATTCTCTTCAAACAGATTCCTAAAAGACAAATTATTATTTGTGAATGGTCATATGTCTGTAGTTCTGTATGCATGTTCATAGTGGCATTTTTAGACATCTATAAACTATATTGATTCAAAATTTCTTGCTTCCATTATTTCATTTGTTAAGGTTTTTATTTAGGAGTGGGGGGGGGTGTCACGAGAATGAGAAGTAGCTAAAAAAGAGTTTGACTTCCACAAGCTTCATGTTTCCTTCTTTCCTTTTCCCTTTAGAGGTAAAACCCTAGGCTGTGGCACTTTTGACCTTTGAAGCCAGATCTTTCTTGTGGTTGGATTATCCTGTGCATCACAGGAGGTGGAGTGATCTCAGTGGCCCCCAGTAACACAAGCCTACGCAGGTGTGAACCACAAAAATGACCCTAGGCATTGCCACGTGTTCTCGCGGGAAACGACAAGTCATGAAATAACCCCAGGTTTATCATTCTAAATAAATACATTGAAATGGAGACTGAAATTCATTGTCTTCTGCCTCAGATCAGAGAATGCAACTGAGCCGTGGCAATATTAAATTGGGAGTCAGTAGTCAATTTGAATGTCTGTAGATCAATCTATGACCGTGATGTAAATCAAGATTGGCATTTACTCACGGAGGCTATTTTGCATTGCAGTCAATTAAATTTAAGCAGAATATAATTGCCTCTTAAAAGATAAATGTGAGAGAATTAGATTCTATCATTTGTTGTAGAAATTGTTTATGCCTGAGCTGACAAATTTCAATTTCCTCCCACTTTTTCTCATCCCTCACGCCCATCCTCTTAGAGCAAAGATGGTGAGGCAGCCAGGCAGACGTATAAAGATGGCCAAACACAGTGACAGTTGGTGCTGAGACAGAGGAGATTCAGGGGTGATGAGAAAAAAACGCTTCCTGGACCCAAATGCGGCAGAGAGAAGGCTGTAAGCTAGCCCTCTGTGCTTTCATGACCACTAGAAAAAAAGTAAACCTGGCCAGTCACAATCCATGGAGAACATCTGTCAGGGACAATACTGCGGGTTCTGAGGCCTAGTTCAGACAGGATGTCATCCCACCGGGAGTGACAGAGGCCCTCTGTACACCCCACATTAGTCAGCATCCCCAGCAAACTGTAGTAAGTTGTCTAAACTAGGAAGAGGCTGTAATTGCCTTTTTAAAGTAAAAAAAAAAAATACTGATTGTAATTCACAACTCTCACGAATACTCCCGAAGTCCCTAAAACGGGGTATGTTTAAGAATTTTCTACATAATACTTTTAAAATAATTCTTGCAGGTGTCTATTTGACGTTCTGCAATTTTTTTTTTTTTTGATGAATTTATGTCTTTTTTGACTCTACTCTTAACAGGCTTTTAAAATGCCATGATTTGTGCCTTGCCTCCCCCAACCCCAAATACTCAATGGAGCCATTGTGGGGTCACTGTGGCTTGTGCTACTAACTTAATAGCGATTTATGTAACTTCATTTCCCCAGTCAGCTTGGTCACTCACACACTGTAAGTCTCAGGGGCACCTTATAAATTAATAATTTTTAAAAGCCTATAATAATAGCCGCGAAACCAGCAAAACCTGTACCAGGCAGGTCTCACGTTCTGTTCCCAATTGCTAGCACAGGTCTATTAGCAAGCAGGGCAAGACAAAGCTTAGAACATCTTTGCGTATAACCTGTCCTTAAAAGATGATTCTACCGAGTTGGTCCAGGTGAAACAGCTAAGATTTCCTGTTCTTGTTGCAATTCAGAAAACGCTGGTATTTATCATCATCATTATTGTTGCTATCGTTACAAATAGTGGAAGCTGGGATGTATAAATAAAGCCCTGCCCCAGGGGCAGCCTGGAGCTCTATTCCAGCAAGTTACTGTGCGACTGTATTAGGAGAATTTTATCCATCATCAATAAAAAATGAGCATCACCATTATTATGTCAGTTTCCACAGTGACGGCTGTTTCTGCTATTACATCTTGTAGTAAAAGGGCGATTCTCTTCCACCATTCTATAGTGTCAGCCCATCCGCCTTTCCAACATGAAAATATAACGCCCAATCTCATATGGACTCTTCCCCAGTGAGCACGCATGCCCGTGTAGACGGGAACACAGCCATAGCGATACTAAACAGTGGGCAGGAAGGAAAAATAAATTACATAAAAAAAAAAGTAAAGCAATAACAACCCTGAAACACTTCCATCCCTTTATCCAGAAAGGGAAAAGAGTTGAATTAAATTGGGTAAAAATACATATTTTACAGAGTGAGCCTGTGCTTTTTAGTGGCAGAATTAGGCCAGACCAATGCCCTTGATGCTTCGCTGAACACACTGTCTGGTACCCCAGTAGAAGCAAATCCTTCACTACACCCCAAGCTTGCTGGGTCAGGCCTGTGAATAGATAATGGAAGAAAGCCATCCCCCTGACCAGCCCCATGGTAGTTAGAGGCCCCTTCCTCCACTGCCCTTTGCCTTTCCTCCCCCTAAACATTAATATTTCTATCATCGTCATCGTCGCCATCATCATCATTAAAATTATTACTATAACAACAACTACTACTACTGCTACTATTATAGCCCAACAAGCCCAAATGATGCCATCAAAGGTATTGATAAGACTTACAGGAGGGGCTGGAGAGACGGCTCAGCGGTTAAGAGCACTGACTGTTCTTCTGAAGGTCCAGAGTTCAAATCCCAGCAACCACATGGTGGCTCACAACCATCTGTAATGAGATCTGACGCCCTCTTCTGGTGCATCTGAAGACAGCTACAGTGTATTCACATATAATAATTAAATAAATTTTTGGCGGGGCGTGGTGGCACACGTCTTCAATCCCAGCACTTGAGAGGCAGAGGCAGGCAAATTTCTGATTTCAAGGCCAGCCTGGTCTACAGAGTGAGTTCCAGGACAGCCAGGGCTACACAGAGAAACCCTGTCTCAAAAAACAAAACAAACAAACAAAAAGACTTACAGGTAAACCCTTGAAGCGTATGCCCAGGAAAGTTCCAGAAGACAGGGTTTGGAATAGCATTTCTGAGTTACGGTCCATCCCTACCCCTTCTTAGCTCTCTTCATTTGTGGTGGCCTTTCACTTTTAGTACAAGGACACCTCGCCAGCTGACAGTGGCTGCCTCGTCTGCACACATTCTGTTTGTAGCCCACTGGACTTTAGGAATCAGATTCTCTCTCTCTCTCTCTCTCTCTCTCTCTCTCTCTCTCTCTCTCTCTCTCTCTCTCTCTCTCTCTCTTCCCTGATGGATTTAGCCAGGTCAGCTGTGAAAAGGCTTCATTCTTTTATGGGCAAAGGCTCAGAGAAAGCTAACCTACCCAGAGGAAAAAAGAACTCGAGAGAATCAAATACAAGAAATGGAGGAGGGGCTCCTGAGATGAGGCGAAGAGGATGCAGAGACTGAGGTCAGGACCTGGAATCTAGGCAAGGAAGGAGAGCACCGGTGTCTGCAAATTGTCTTCCGATCCTCACATGTGTGCAGTGACACTCAGGGACCCACATACCCACACCGAATACATAAATTAAAATAAATAAATAAATAAATAAATAAATAAATAAATAAATAAATAAATGTTAGAGATGGAAGCCAAGGCTTAGAACATTAGTAGGTGATGAGGGGAGGGGAGGATCATCTTTGTGGATCCCCATTCTATGTCCCTGTGAGGAGCATACTTCTCCTCTGGTGTGGTGAGAGTCCAAGGTCTTGGTGCCAAGGTTCTGCCATGCTTCTGAATCTGTATAGAGTCTAAAGATGAAGGTATGTGTCTTAGTTAGGGTTTTACTGCTGTGAACAGACACCATGACCAAGGCAAGTTTTATAAAGGACCGCATTTAACTGGGGCTGCCTTTACAGGGGTCAGAGGTTCAGTCCATTATCATCAGGGTGGGAGCAGGGCAGCATCCAGGCAGGCATGGTGCAGGAGGAGCTGAGAGTTCTACATCTTCATCTGAAGGCAGCTGGCAGATTGATTATTCACTTCCAGGCAGGTAGGATGAGGGTCTTAAAGCCCACACCCACAGTGACACATCCACTCCAGTAAGGCCACACCTTCTAATAGTGCCACTCCCTGGGCCAAGCATATACAAACCGGAGTATGAAAAGTCCTAAAACCATTTGAATCCTTGACTTTCCAGGGAAAGATTTCCTGACCCGGAACCTTCTCAGGGTCATCCATCGAAGAAAAGGGACTCCATATGTAGACTCTGGCAACCACAGGTAAACTGTAGCATATGGATGTGCACATGTGTACACACTAAAACAAGTAAATAGAAGTTAAAGAAAATAATAATTAAGGTGTTATCTTTTAAGATCAAAGATTTGGAAGAGAAACAAAAAATTTTATCTATTCATTTATTTTTAGGTCTGATGGATGCTCTTGGTTTTCTGCAATCAGTTTTGGGTCAACATATTTTTTATCTTCTGACGAAAACAGAATCGTTGGCAAAAGATCACTTATCTATAAATACATTCTTAGCAAATGCATGGGACTTTTAAGTCAGAAAAATACAGAGATTGTAGTGATAATAATTAACAAGTTACTCTTGGCTGTAGGAATGAGAAGTAAGCATATCAAGGATCAAGCATTTATTGAGTGCTGCATTTTGCTGTGACCAGAGCTTAATGAAGGCTAAGATTAATAAGAAATAAATCCTTGACAAATAAATTTCAATAAATAGATGGATGTAAAAATGATAATTACATTTAAATGTAAGGAAACACAAACGCTTACCTTCAGGACATATAAGAGAGAGAGCTCAGAATCTGGCAACTTCCCAAGGATACTTTTCAATGAATAGTAAATTTGGGGGAAAAAAATCTCTCTTGGACTGTTTTCTACTACTATTTTTGAAAATTTTAACTAATTCTATGGTCTATTTGGCTAAGTAATAGATTAGCCAAGGAGATCATGTTGCAGAACATGCTTGGACAATGCAGCACATCCCAAGGATGGGGTCACAGCTGAGGACCGTGGCGGCCATGAAGCACACTGGTATAAAGAAAACAGAGAATCTCATTTCCATCCACCCTTCCTGTTATTTCCCCTCCACGTAGCTGTGTAGTGTTCCCCTACTGACAACGGTCTTACCTTCTCTGGCCTAAGTAGCAAACATCTATACTTAGCCCTCATAGTCTTTCAAAAGTAAGTCTTTCCTGTTTCATAAAAAGAAAAAACTGTCACATTTTCCAGTTAAATAGTTTCGTTGATAACTAGTTTATATACACCACACTCTTCTACTAGGTATGCAAAGAATTGTTTGTTTGTTTGTTTGTTTCCAGTCATACGTAAAAATACCACCACAGTCAAGATGCATAGCAACAGTCTTAGCTGAGATACTGTCTATGTGTTCGTACTCAATCCCATTGGGTACCAATGAGTCTCTTTCTTGACTCCTCATATACATGGGATAATAGAACTCACAGTCTCCAGCCCCTGCTTCCTTCCATCTCAGTGACTCAGCAGAGGTTTGTCTAAATTGCAAATGTATGATTTTGCTGACTAATATTCCATTGTATAACACTATGACAACTTTTGTATCATTTCATATAGTTTGACGGCACATGATAGTTTTAATGCAAATTCCAAACAAAAGTGCTTTACCTATTTGTAGGAGGCTATGGCACAATTATATCTAATTCTCTTCAATATATACCCTTGGTTAAGCTAAAAATAAAAGAAAGAAGAACAAAGCAGACTTTAGGCCACCCGTCGTGACAGTGACCATTCTCTCAACAAACGCAGTGCCTTGGAGCACTCACATGCTTCTCTGAGGCCAGAGATGCAGCGATCATGCCACAGTCATATCTGAAACATCTCTGTCTCTGAGCCTACAAGCCGACCTTGCTTATCAATGGCTGTATTCTTTAGCCCGTAAGGGGCGTTTACATAGGAACTTAAAATCATGTTAATGCTCAAGTAGCCCAGATGGCACTCATAAACCCAACCCATGCCAGGTCTCACCTATGAGTACTACACTTTCACATAAAGTTTAACAAAGAAATAAAGAACAAAAGAAGCCATTCCCTTCCAGCAAGGAGAAACCGGCCAAAGAGAACCCAGCAGGAAAACCTCAGAAGGTTCTGGTTTCTCTGCCTGGCATGCAATGAAAGCCCCCTAAAACATTCATCACCTCATAGGACCCCACAAGGACTGCCCAGGTAAGTCTTACATGATTGGTAGGCTCATCAAGAAAAAAATGAAAAGTCATAAAAAAAAAAAAAAAAGAAAAAAAAATTAAATATACTGAAGACGCGCCGGTGTTTATGTGGCTAAGAGATATGGGGCCATGTGTGGGAAGAAAAGCTAATTCTACATAGAACAATCAAATATTCAGTCAGTTACATGAGGTCATGGGCTGTTGGGATATAAACTCAAGATGGCACGTCATGCAGCTAGGGGAACAATTAAGACAGAAATCTGGAGGTACAATCTTCTTCAGGAAGAGGGACCCAGCTCTCTTCCTGAAGAGTTATCATCTTCTAAGATAACTGAAATCTCTTAGAGAGTCTGAAGGATAAAGAGTGTGTTAAATTACTAAGAACTAAATAAATGATTTTTATAGATCTGCAGGCATTTCTTCTTTTATGTGATCAGATGCCTGGGGGTACGTGGAGCAAACCGCGGACAAATACATTCAAAGGAAATTAATTAATTAGCAAACTGCTTGTAGTTCAACATCAGAATTAATGAAATTTGCTACTGACATCTTTTAAATTGATTATTACAGATTATAACCAGAAAGCATACATGCTAAGTCAATGACCTTGGGAGTCTATTATAACAGTTTTAGTTTTTTATTATTAGGGCCTGGCTGTTTTCTGGGTCTAAGAGACTACTAGAAAGTACAGTATTTTTCAAGGCTAAAAACTTGGTCTCAGACTTCATTGCAATATTTCTCTAATTTTTGAAACATGCTGATTTCGAAACTGCCAACCAGGAGGATGTTTGTTAAGGGTTTCTCAGAGGTGACTTCAAATTTCAAGTGGGTATGGTAGTGTGTGGCTGTGATCCTAGATCTAAGGAGATGGAGGCAGGGAAATCAGATGTCCAAGATCAGCCTCAGATACAGAGAATCTGAGGCTAGCCTGAGCTATATGAGACCCTGTATCAAACACACAAAATGAAATAAGACATACATTTCTGGGAAATCCATTAGAGGAGTTGGGAAATTAGCTAGAGATAAAAGACAGTGAGAATGACATAGCACACAAACATTAGTTTAAAAATACAAAAAAAAACAATATTTAAGGTTTATTAAAGGTATACAGGGCTACAGATATAGATGTGAAACAATGCAACTGAAGCTCATTAGAGCATGATACGATACACATTTGATGCTATGACGAAAAATACAACCGGCTTACACAGATTGGGGACTATGGAACATTTTAATTAAAAAAAAAAGGATTATTGCTGCAGCCTTGTAATTATTGAGACTGCTGACCAGTGCTGTTTAAAACTCTTTATAGTTCAGGTTCATCATCATTTTGGATAAAAATAGGGCCATGGCATATACTGCCTCTTACGAAGCAGGGTTCCTTGCATCATCTAGCCTAATTAACTGGTTAGAATAGACATCTATAAAAAGGCAGGCTAGCATTTCAGGGTCCATTATCCTTACCCTGTGAAGCTGTTCTCCTTAGCTGACTGATTTCTCTCTGTCAGAGCTTGAGGATCCTACCCCATGACATACTGAGAGAAGCCTCTATCCCAAATCTCCTTCTCTCTTCAGTCCTCACTGTGGTTATGACAAGCTGCTAATGGGTTATGTAATGAGCTAAAGTCCCCAGAAGGCTGTGTCATATGGTTGGACTTTGGGTTTACAGCTTAACACGGTTCATCCCATCAAAATTCAGCAGTGTGTGATTTGGTGTGCACGCTCTTCTAGACAGCACACTGTAATTAAAACTGTTGAATTTTTAAACATTTGCTCCATAAAGCAACCAATCCCCCAAATCATACCAAAAAGAAAAAGAAAAAGAAAAAGAAAATCAATAGACCCAAGGAGAAGTGTTTCCAGGTAAATGTGTAACTGAGAGCTTTCCCACCTGTGTGTAAGTTCCCTGGAATAACAACTCTGAGAGTCAAATATACTTATAAATACCTAAACCACATAGCTAGGCATGTTCTCTGACTAGCTCATAACTTAATATCTTGTTTATACTGATCTAAGTTCTACCATATGGCTGGTTACCTCTGCTCGGGTTCACCTGCTCTTCCACCTCCTCCTCCTCCTCTTCCTCCTCCTCCTCTTCCTCCTCCTCCTCCTCCTCCTC
>NC_034598.1:33915583-33939127 GCF_900095145.1 Mus pahari
CCTCTTCATCCTACTCCTCCTCATCCTCTTCCTCCTCATCTTCCTCCTTCTCCTTTTTCTCCTCCTCCAAGTTCCCCTGGATGAAATCTCCTGATCTTTCTCTCTGTCCCAGCATTTAATCTCCCTACCAGATGTCCAGCCCTCTATTTCCTGCCTAAACTTATAGGCCAATGGACATTTTATTGACAGGTGCTGCATCCATACAGTACACAGGAGATTCTCTCTACATGTTTGCATGCTGCACATTGAAATGTATTTCAGGATAAATGTTTTCAGTGTCCAGTGACTGGTCCTTTCAGGAAGACAGTCAATATTATTTGGAGGCTTCCAATAGAAATAAACTGTATTTCTCTTTCCTCATTAAAGAGGGTCTTTATTTTACTTGCAGACTATATTAATATGCCATGGAATTTCAGTATCTTAAGATATGTGATCAAATGATTCTAAATCAGAGTCTTGGAATACACTACGTTATTTTTTTTATTTGTTTTGCAACAAATGCCTTTTGGCAGGCAGCTCGAGGGTCTTGGATACCATTCCAAGACTGGCTTTCCCCAGCTGTAGGGTTGGGAATTGCAGTAACGACTCCTTATTTTTATTCCAGTTTGTCTCATTGTGAGCAAACAATTTTTGTTCAGTTGCCAAAGAGATATTAGCTACTACTTTATTTAGAGAACTAACAAACTTCCTGCCAGGCCTAGGAGTAAAAGAATATATATATATTCATAAGTTTTCAATGAAATGGTAACCGATTTTCAAATACAGCAGAGATGATGCAGATTTACACTAGGCCAGTATAAATAATACCTAGACATAATAATATCATAGAGATAAGAGACAAAATATATTGGGTATTCAAACAGTGATATAAGGCTTACCAGGACAAATTCTTATTAAAAAACCAAACCAAACAAAAAGTCAAAAGCTAAACGATTGGCAGAGAAGAATCCACTCAGACTGAGTCATGGTCTCACATTAACGACTAATTCATATACAAGAAGCTAAGGATCACTGGAAACCACTCCATGTTATCGTACATAAAGGAAATAGGCCTTTAAAAACAAACAAACAAACAAACAAAACCGTAGTCACTAAACAATAAGGCATAAATTCGATGAGGCAACACACAATGGTGAGACACTCCAGGAGAATTCACGCATGAGCCCGTTCTGTTGATGACGTCATACAGACCCCATCCCAAAGACTACAAAAGATTTCTATGGAGCGAGGAAGAGCAGCTGTGAAGGAAACGCGGGAAGATCTGAGAGGCTCCTGGAAGAGTGGAAAGGGGAAAGAAAGCACTACAAGATTCAAGCACTTCAGCCTGTCGTGAGCAGTGAAGCCTAAATCTGGCGAAACTCGATCAGAAGTGCTGAGTGGCACACAAGATAATAACAAGTCAAATCAAAGTGAAATATAGTTAAGTTAAATATAGTTGAAATCATCTTAGAACCTACAGGAAAATCATTACAGAAGAAGAAAAAAGAATGATAGAAACTTCCACGTCCTGGAAACTCTCTTGAGCAGTAGACTTCCCAGAAGTCCATGCAGTTGTGTGTTAGAGGCACTGGGCACAATGTCTGTCGGGCAAGATTTTATGTCCAGCTACATTTTAAATACGAAGGAAAAGAGACTTTCGAACACATACCCAGTGAGAGTGTTGATGCACTCATCTCAAAGAATAATTACCTTTTTTCAAGAAGAAACACAAACTCAGATGTTGACAGAATGTCAATGAATATAATTGTTTTTTGACTGCTAAAACATGCTACTTTGCATATTTTACATGTAAAATTATAACTTCAATTGGAAATAAGAGAGCTTATTAAAGAAGGATATTTTTAAAATAAGCTCTATATTATACAGGACAGAAAAATGTCACACACATGAGAACTTGTTAGGTAAAGTTAGTAACTGCACTGTTTGGTTTAATCCAGAATATCTACTGATTTCATGAGGACTTCTAAGCTGATAGAGGAAAATATAAGACACCATTAAACATTTTATTAACTTGAATCAGAATAGGTGAAGAAAGAAAAAAATGGAAATGCTATGAACAGAAAACATGAAGTCTGATGATAAAAATAAATCTAAATAAATAAATAAAATAAATCTAAGGCTGGGTGGCACATGCCTGTATTTCCAACACTCAGGATTTAGATAGATACACAGTGGGTAGCTACACATATGAGACCAGGTAGGTCTAAACAGGATATAGTATTTTCCCAAGTCAGCTGGATTTTATTATGGCCAGACTCTCAAGAAAAGACTAAGCAAATCAATAAAGGTAAGAGATCAAGCTTACAGTAATTGCTCTCTTATGTTTGTTAATCAAAATCCAAGCTAAAACTACCTTATCAAACTGGAAGGAGGGAGGGAGAGAGAGAGAGAGAGAGAGAGAGAGAGAGAGAGAGAGAGAGAGAGAGAGGACTTTATACTTACAAACAATAGAAGAAAAAAATCAGATTTTTTTTCTTAAAAAGCTGGTCTGATGTAAAGTTCAAACCAATAATTATGTGAGTGAAGTTGAAACAAAGGATAATAAAAAAAAAAAGAATAAAATTCTTAAGCTATGCATCAGGATCATGACTCTGTATCTTTGACTATAGGAAGCCGGCCTGCATCTATACCAAGTCTTATTCTAGGTTAAACTCCAGAAGAATGGAAAGGTCAGACTTTGCAAACAGCAGATCATAGTGGAACCGCTTCACTCAACCATCAGAAACTGCATGAGCCAAATAGGCAGAAGGAAGACAGTTAAGATGTGAATGTTTGAGTGAAGAACAAACCCAGAAAAAGGTTTTAGAGACAGGGAAGGGGATGGAGGGAGCAGAGAGAGGGGGAGAGAGAGAAATGGAGGGAGAGGAGGAGGAGGAGGAAGGGAAGGGGAGGGAAGGAGGGAGAGATGGATTTACAACAAAGGAATATAAAACATATTTTCATTCCAAGCACTCAGGAAACATTACTTGCATTAATATATTCCACATTGTTTGACTCTCGAAAATTAAATTAAGTTAGTAATCCAAGAGTAAATAGATGCTTTCTATTAGAATGTTTGAAATTTAGGAAGCATGTCTAAATTGCTTGTAGAAATTTAAAAATATTTAGAGCTGAATAACTACAAAATGTATTAAGTCATGATGAGAAATGTTTAGCTGGCATTTTATTTAGAAGGAGATTAGAGCCTTGCATGCCTTCATTAAAAAGAAAAAAAACCAAGAATATTTGAAAGTAATGGATTCAGCTTTCAAATAAAGCAGAAACCAACAAGCTCTTAAATAGTAGAGAGACGAACTCTTCATAAGTAAGAACAATTTTAATTCAAAATGAGTAAGAAAAGCAAATCAAATAAACCAAACTAAACATTCTTGTTTAAGAAACCAATAAATAATCACATTCCCAAAAGGAATGAGCAAGAAAAACAGAGGAGCTGAAAACATTATGAACAAACATGATATAATCACAGTTATATTTATTTTTTGAGGTCATAAAGGAGCATTGTAACAAAAAGTAAGAGATAATTGAAAACTTAATGAAATAGAATATTATTTTATTATCTAGTATCCTTATTTTTGAGGCAGAGTCTCACTATGTAGCCTTAGCTAGCCTGGAGATCACTAGAAATACTATATTTGTAAAGAAAATGGCCAAATCAAAACCAAGAAACTGTAACAAATGGCCTTTAAAGGAATTTAATCTAGGATCAAAATTATTGACTTCCTAGCTTATTTTCCAACAAAATGAATTCCAGGGCATGACTACTCTTAGGGCCCATTTTGTTCAAACATTTTAAAGCCAGTAAATACAAAATATTTACCCAAACAGAAAAACGGAGGAAGCTGCCAACTTTTCTTTTTTACAAGGCAAGAAATAACCTTGAAATCAGAATCAGACAAGAATACACATAAAAGCATAAAAATTATGAGTGCAGACAGAAAGTTCCTAAATAAAACCCTAGTGTAACATGAGCAGGCAGTTCACAGAGGAAAAGACTTACAAGCATGTTAGCTTAGACTTTACTAGCATTTAAGCAAAAGCACATAATTAAAACACAAAAGCACAAATGCGAGCTAGGGAGATGGCTCAGTGGTTAAGAGTGAGCACTGCCCATGAAGAGGACCTGCAGCTCAGTGCCCCTTTGGTGCATCTCACAGCTGCTTGTAACTTGAGCTTTAAGGGATCTGACACACCCTGCTAGCCTCAATATGCACCTGCAGTCATGTGCATATACACAGGAACCACACTGGCACACAAAAATACTATTTACATAAAAAATTGCAAACATCTAGAAGGTCTGACAATAGGAAATATTAGCAAAAGCTGGGAGAAACTAATGATATCCATCTTCGGTAGGAGAAGTTGTAAATTGCTAGAACTGCAAATATTTTGTTCAGCCATTGGGTAATATCCAATGCAACTGAAAAAACAATCCACCTGTGTGAACTGAAGTATTATAGATTTGTGGTATGTGAACTGAAGTATTACATGTATGTGTGTGGGGGGTGTCTGTGTCTATTGAAACACTATATATGTTTATTTGTGAGTGTGTGAATGACAGCATTGTTGATTTCTGGGTGTTTATGTATATGTGCTGAAGTATTGCTTCTGTTTATGTGTGGGTGTGTACATGTAAGTGCTGAAGTAATGCTTATGTGGATGTGGATGTGTGGATGTATAAGTGCTGAAATACTGCTTATGTGTTTGAGTGTGTGTATTAAAGCACTATATGTGTATATATATGTGAATATGTGAATGACAGCACAATTGATTTGTGTGTGTGTGTGTATTTATATGTGCTGAAGCACTACTTGTGTGCATGTGTGTGTGATTGTGTGTTCACTGAAGCACTATTTATGTGTGAGTTTATGAATGACTCTATCCATTCTGATGCCCCATCAACCACACAAGACTATCTTACAACATTGTGTGGAAAGCACAAAGTTGTGCATACAGATATTTAATAAATCATGTATTTATGTGCTATCATAAAATATGAAGGATACATGTCACATCTCCCCTTACTGTGGGGTAGTGTAGTTCATGGAGACTGGACTAAGCCAAGTGCAGGAAGTTGAGGACATTAAATCACCTTGACCTACAATGTTTTCCATTTGTAATCTGTTTTTCAAGATGCAAACCCCATGTGAGGTTAAAACGTGAAATCTCTCAGTGTTCACGTGGGCTGAAATAGCTTCAGAAATAAACACGAGATTATCAAAACATGAAGCTTCTGTTTACAGAGAATACAGATGTGTGGGAGCATCTCAATGGGCGTTGACAACTGGTTTACAATTGTAATGTTTTCTTTCTGTGACAGGCTAAATGATACCCTCATGGATGATGTGTGTAGTTACCCATAGCCTACAAAGATGATCCATTATGTATCTAGAGGATCTTGCAGAGATGGTCATGTTATGAATCTAAAGGGGGGCGCATTATCTTTTAGCACCGTGATTGGGTCAATGGTCTTCATGTGAAGAAGTCAGGAGTGTCAACATCAGGATATGGCAACAAAGATGGAGCTTGGAGAGACTTGGTTACATGCTAAGGCATGTTAGTAATCTCTCGTACATGGGGAAAGGGAGTAAGCGTACTCCATAGATCCTCCAGAAGGAGTACAGAACTTAAATGGCTTGATTTGGACTTCTGACACCCAACCTTGTAAGACGCTAAACCTATATACTGCTTTAAACTACAAACTGTTGAAAAATTGTTATAGAAAGCCACACTAGAATAGCAGCATTTCAACATTAATAATAATAATAATAATAATAATAAGCATCAGAACCATCCACAGAAAGCCAGAAGCTGCTAACAGCCAGCTTCTGAATCGAGCTACAACATCATCCTGTGTCTGTTGCCATGGTACCCGTTCCACACCCACTGCGCATGCATCCCCTGCATTACCTACGTCACAGCGGGGACAAAATACGCGCACCCTGACCCCTAGCTCCCTCTCTCTTCCTCACTTCTTTCCCTCACCTCCCCCCCCACCAGGAGTGCGCGGCTCCATCTAACAATAACAATAATAATAAAATATCTTCACAAGTAGAACCAAAATGGCAGTTCCTTAATTTTAAAAGACGTCTGTATACATACAATGCAAACATCCTCATGGTCAAGTGTGGATTATGTTCCTCTGAAATCATATGTGAAACAGAGTTGTTCATTATTCCTTTTTTTTTTTTAATTTAATGCCATATTGGAAATTCTTCCAAATGCTGGAATGCAGGAAAAATGGACGATGAAAATCTTGAAGGGGAATAAAGGAAATTTCCATTATTTGCAGATGGCATGATGAAGAATAAAGATCCAGAAGAATCTGTAGTGAATATTGAAGTGGAGATGTGAATTTAGCAAATCAAAAGGACATGAGGCTCTTTGAAGACCTGGCTAATTTCATAGCCATTAGAGTCAAAGATGAGACTGGAACATTCTGTTATGTCAAAAATTAAAGCAGTGCCCACAAGTAGAAGGGGGTGTGTCAAGATGTTAATAAAGACAATTCCAGAAGGCTCCCTACTGTCTCATAAGAGAAAATTTATTCTAAGAATTAGTAGAAACAGGCATGGACATTGGATAAAATGATAATTCATAAGCCAGTAATGACAGCAAATAAATAATGAGGAGAAATCTATTTTGTTCAATACAGGCTTCTATTAATTCACACAAGTATCACAGATGGTTCCTTAAACTATTGGATAGATAGTTAAAGAGGACTGAGCCTTTGTTCGGCTTTAAAGAATCTCCTCACACTTCACTGAGTTATTAATTAAAGAGATATAAATGTCAATGAGGAATTAATGATCATTTTACAGTGAACATAACAGTCGTCAAATGATCAAACTTAATTCCATCTGCAGATGACAAACTTAGACCTTTAGATATGTGTAATAGAAAGACTCGGTGGGAGAGAGGGAGGGAGGGATGGAAGAAGGGAAGGAGGAAGGGAGGGAGGGAAGGAGGGAAATTAGGTAGAATATGATAGATAACTTACAGAAAAATAAATATATTAGGTCAATAGATGATAGATGATAGATATCTTAGAGATAGATGGTAGCTGAATGTGTCCATAGATAGATAATATATGTTAACGGCTATACAGAACTGTCTGCCCTACCCCCTTCTGTGCGCGCGTGTGTGTGTGTGTGTGTGTGTGTGTGTGTGTGTGTGTGTGTGTGTGTGTGTGAGATATGCTGGCAAACTGAAAAATTAATTCACATTGAATGTATTAATTTAGTGAAATCTGTGAATAATCTCTACATGGGATATTTAGAAAAATAAAAGAATATATATAAAATACATATATCCATATATAATATCACAATACCGCCTTCATGAGTCAGAACATGTACTCTTGTACAAATCAATATTATTCCTAAGTATACTTACTATCTGAAAGTAAGAAAATAAAAAGAATTCATCCACTCAAAAGAGAATTCCATATGTGTATCATTGGAAATGTGTACAAGAATGCTTAGTTAAGAGTGACCAAGAATAAATCTGGGCATGCCTATAATTCTAGAAAGTGGAGGATGGAGGCAAGAGCCTCAGGAGTTCTCGGCCAGCCTCTGCTATATACTGAATTTGAGGCCAGCAAGAACTATCTGGGCATCTATTTCAAATAAATAAGGGAATGAAACCTATGAAATGGGTGGAGAGAAACGAAGGGAGAGGAATCAAAACACGCAATAAGATATAACATCACTCCCACATTCTGTTGATTAAAACTGTGAGGGAAATGTGTCCATCAGAGAGGAGATCTGATATGGTACTACACCAGCAAGTAAAGTATTATGGGATTTATATGAAGACGAGCAAATTGGTCAGGAAAACATATGCTCTCATGTATGATTTATGATCAATCTGGACTAAGGAGCCCTGGATGAAAATATAGTTTTCAAGTAACCATTGCTTAGTCAATTGAATTTTCTTACATGGACAAAGCAAATTTTTTTCACTAACATCAGCTGTGAGGCTGATGATCGTAGAGATCAGACAGGACGTGAATGTCCAGATTAACAGCAGAGCTCTGTCATGTGACTGCCAGGCTAAGGCCATTCTTTAGATGGATGGAGCCGTTTCCCAATATTAAAAAATAAAAGGGTAAAAGAGGGAGGGAAAGTAGGTAAATCACAAGATAATTCATGGGCAGGCAGATAAATAGAATCTGTAGATGATAGATAGATAGATAGATAGATAGATAGATAGATAGATAGATAGATAGATAGATAGATAGGATAGATGGATAATAGGTAGATATTTGTCATTTGGAAATAAAAACTCAAAAGGTAAACAGGGCCATGTAGTCATAATATTTATAATTTGAAAAGGGGTGCAAGTACATATCAGGAATCTTCTCAAAGTAAGAAAGAAATGAAAATCTGATTGGAGCCCTTAGATACAGCCCTTCATTCAAAGAGAGCAGTAAGCATATAAGATAAGGATGTGGCTTCGTGGGTCAGTAAGGAACAATTATCATTTACTTTAGGGAAGGAGGCGTGATTATCAGTGACATTCAGACCCAGGATGAAAACAAGGCATTGCATAACACACCATTCTGCCAAGTCGATAGAGCACTGCTAGCTCCAATAGGCAGCTGGTAGGGGTGGGATTCTTGATGTCTGTATTTACATGTGAAGAGACAGAAGTGATGCAAGAACTGGTTGAAAAACACATGTAACTTGACTCATCTTTCCAAGTTTGTTTTTTCTTTCTCTTTTTTTTTCTGACATAGCATTGACTGAAAGCAACTTGACAGAACAAAGAGTTAAACTGGAAGAAAGACTTTAGTCAGCTTGCATGTTACAGCCCATTATCAGTGGAAGCCAAGGCAGGAACTGGAGGCAGAGACAGAAGCAGAGGTCATGGAGGAACACCGCAGGCTGGTTTGCCTCCTCTGACTTACTCAGCAACTTTCTCATACAGCCCAGTCTGCCGGCCTAGGCTTGACACCACCCATAGTGGGCTGTGCCACCTTCTTCTGATAGCAATAAAGAAAATGGCGCACAAACTTGTCCATAGGTCAGTCCATTAGAAACGGTTTCTCCATTGGGATTCCATCTTGCCAACTTGACAAAAAATAAAATAAAATAAAAACAAGCAACATGAATAGTTGTTATGTTGTTTGTTATAAGAGACGTGAACTATGAGCGACTGCTGCCAGACTATCGACTTTGTGAACTCTTAACTGTCAACTCTTTCTCAACTCTTCTGCAAGGAGTACTGGGGAAAGAAGAGCTGGTTTTCTGAGTCTCTGACTACCTTATCTAGTGCATGGATGCTGTTTCTAGTTTTATTATATTTAAGTTATTATAACATAATGGTTCTTCATGGTATTATTATGATTGATTATTAATTATATTATTATTTACTATAACTGTTCATGTACACATGTGCGCCCATGTGTGTGTGTGTGTATAGGCACATCCATGTTGAGGTCAGAAAGCAACTTTCAGGAGTAGGTACTCTCTTTCCAAACTTTGTTGAGTCAGGGTCCCTCGAATTTCTGCTGTGCCTTGTACTCTAGACTAGCCAGGCTGTGAGCTTCCTTTTGAGTCTCTTGTCTTTCCATCCCATCTCATTGTGGGAGGGCTGTGAGCATGCCCATCCATATGGCTTTGTATAGAGTTCTGAGGCTCAAACTCAGGCTATCAGGTATGTGCTGGAAGTACTTTCATACACTGAACCATCTGACTCTCTTGATGTCACATTTTTAATATGATGATTCCATTGTCATTGTATTTTATTGCACTGTTTTTGCCACAGTTGACTCTGACAAGTTCTCTTTTCTCCTACCCACCACTCTTCCTTGCATTTGCATACACACAGACACACCCAAATCTCTCAAGCAGTCATGAATAGCTGGAAAATGGCTTCTTACCCCATTTTCCAAGGTCTACTAGAGAGTTCAAGCTTTCCCAAGGACCAAGACACATGCCATTCATCAATGGGGTTTCTGCTCAGCCCATAAGGAGCCAATTTAAATTTCTCCCCACTAAGTAATATGGCAGGTCACGTCCTGATGTCAACATTTGCTTTGAGTTCTTTTCCACTCAGTGGGGTTTATAACATGTGTAAAGTATTTTCTTTCTTGGCTCTTCAAGAGTGGATTACACATGTATGTAAGAGCAAGAAGGAAATGAGTGTATACTTCTCCAGGAAAAAAAAGCCTTTCAAAAATGAATGATCACTTTATTATTTTCTCAGATAAAATTAACTCCATCACTTGAAAGAAATACAACACTCATATTTAATGCAAAGTATTGAGATGAGAGAATGAAATACGTCTATATTTATAATTCATCGCAACATTTTATATTCAATTTTCACTTTGCCAAGATGCATCCATCACTGTAATTTAGAAAAATAGAAGAATCATTAATACTTTACAAAGAAATGTCAGGGGATAGGCAGAATTCCTTCTAGCACAGGTTTTATTTCAGCACATCATATTTTCAGCTCTTTGATGAAGACAAAAATCCCAAGGGGAAAAAGTAAATGTTGCAATATGTCCTCTTAATATGTAAGACATACAGAATTAGCCGTTGAAGATTATAAATGTAGTTAAAGGCAGCATCTGTCCTCTGGTCCGTCCACTCTAGGGACTGACCACAGGAGCTGGCCACTGGAAGAATGAGAGTTCAT
This sequence comes from Mus pahari, assembly GCF_900095145.1. NCBI lineage: Eukaryota > Metazoa > Chordata > Mammalia > Rodentia > Muridae > Mus > Mus pahari. Next base: position 33,926,231 of record NC_034598.1, read on the forward strand.
TTTTCCTTTTGGGTCCAGTTTTCATGAAAAGACAGCATCGTGTCTCTAGGGATTGGCCTCAGAGCAACATTCTGTAAATCACTTACCATATATCAGTCTCCACTCGACAGACTGTAAGTCGTCGGTGCTTTCCATTGGCAAAACCTCGGGATATCTATAAAATGGAAGGAAATGGTTTCCAGCAGTACAAGCTACACAGATGAAGACACACGTGTGCACAGTGAAAGTGGTCCAGACCTTCCCGCAGAACCCTCTTTCCTCCTTGACTTTCCAATCCTGCCGAGGAAAATTGAAGCTGTAAACATAATCTTAACTGAAACCTATTTTACTTGACTCAAATAATTCATCAACAATATCACAAGGTTTCTTTGCTCTTAAGCCATGTTTTCTGCTAATTGCCTGGTTGATGTCCTAGTAAGTCTGCAACTCTCCACTCGGGCTTCTCAGAGCCTGATTCCAACTTGTCTCATATTGGCAATGAGAGCATTGGATCCACATGCAACTTGCTCTACATTAAAGCCTTTTGAGATGGTCCTTCTGGAGATTTGGTCTCTTTAACAGCTAAGAAACCATGAAGAATATAGTGCAGAAACACTGATTCAAAGAGAAGGGACTGTGCCCCCGCCCCCGTCATTCACCATTGTAAATTAGATTTCTCTAAAATGAAGTTGCAAATATGGGTTTTATTACTCCATTTATAAGCTTAGACTTAAAAAGAAATAATCCAAACTGAAAAGCAGCTTTACCCTTGAAGGAAAAGGTTGCATACATCCAGTTCCACAGGCAGCCAGAATCCAAACAGGTTCAACAAACAGCCATTTAACGGTGTGATTTTTTCTGATGAGCGATAGATACAGATTCAGTCTGGAAGCTTAAAAAAAAAAAAAAAAAAAAAAAACGGGCCGGGCGTGGTGGCGCACACCTTTAATCCCAGCACTTGGGAGGCAGAGGCAGGCGGATTTCTGAGTTCAAGGCTAGCCTGGTCTACAGAGTTAGTTCCAGGACAGCCAGGGCTACACAGGGAAACCCTGTCTCAAAAAAACAAACAAACAAACAAACAAACAAAAAAACGGTAATGGGGTTTTGGATAAAAATACGTTGGAAAAATCTCACCACCAAAGAGTCATACCACTGAGCAGAAAGGGGAACCTCTGACTCAGTTTCCCATTGCCTAGCTTCCTAAATACAAAGGACAGAGGGAGTCACACAGAAGCCACATAAGATACAGATGATTCTGAGGGCCAAAGACCAAGACAGAAGTGAAGAAGTATAGACTTAAAACCAAACAAGGCCAATGTAAAAGCAGATAGAGCTACTAACTGTTGTCTTTCAAACCAGACTTCAGGAAAGACATGGCCTCCAGCTCTTAAAATACATGGCTAAGCAAAAAAAGATGGGGACAACAACAACAACAACAACAACAACAACAACCAGCATCCATGGTAGTAAAATAACACCAATGATGGTGGGAAATCTCCAGCAAATCCAATCCCCTCAGTGGAAGAGAGTGCTGACAGTCAGAGGGGTCAGACTGCATAGTCACGCTCTCAGGGTTTCCATGGAGGATGCTAGGACCTGAAGTGGTGTCTCCCAGTAGCTGATGTTTCTGTCCTCCAAGATGCTCCAACGAGCGGGTTTCACTTTTTCATTAGCATCACACGGCTGTGCCAGGGATCATGTTTGGTTAGGAGGATGCCAGGGACTGAGGCATTATACAAAAGAAAAGAAAAAAAAATTGGTACTCATGGAGGTTACACTTTTTTGGTGGTGGTGGGGGGGAGCCAACATCAAACATTATTTACAAAATTAATGACAATAATAGTTGATTGCCATCAAGTTAGTGTGAGTAAAAACTTTAGAAGTATCACTTCTTCATAGGTTCACTTTCTTTCGGTGCCTTAATTCCTCCCTCTGGAGCCCTCAACATCCATCTTCTCTCATTTCGCCTCAGCCAACCCGCTTTAATTTTCAGCGTGGCTGATGGTTTTGTGCTGTAGCTTCTGACAGGTGTCGCATCTCTCTAAACAAAGGCTTGGGATGCGGGCCGGGTCATAGAGTGATGGGACCCATGCACTGTGGATACAAACTGCCCGCAAGACAGGAGTCAAAACACAGCCTTGGGGATCCAGTGTCAATGGAATTGAATGAATGGTGACAGCAATGCATGTCACATGGGAGGAATTTTCATGAATGAAATCTGGATAAAAGCAAGTAACTTGGAGAACAGAATGGAGAACAGGTTGACTCCACTGACATTTCCTTACAGACAGCGCTTATCCAGATGTTTAAAGAGTGAATTCAAGTTGCCTTACATTATAAAACCTTCTAAAGTAAGCACAGTATAGTCACTTTAATTACTATTACTTATTATTGTTTTCAATTAGGAAATTGTGTGTTTTTCCCCCTTATGCTACCTCTAGATATGAAAGAAATATAATACAAATTTAAAATCTGAAATGGCCATCGCCACTCCATTTTAGATCTTACTTCTTTGTACCCTGCCTGACATGTGACTTTCAGACAAAGGGCAAAGCCTATACTCTGGGAAAGACAGTGTGAAGGGAATGAAAAATAAGAGTTAGGGAGCCGCAGATGATATCTGCAAAGGGCAATCTGATTGAGAACGATTACATAAAATATACGGTGAACTCGCTAAACAAATGTGTAGTAAACAAATCATTAAAAGAAAAATAAAAAAAATAAATGACCAGATTTTCAGTTGTAAAGATGTGACCAGCAAGTATATGAAACCAGACTGTCCTCTGTATCTCACCAGGAGGTGTGAACAGAAGCATCAGTAAAGGATCAATGAAGTCTAATCTTGGATGTAAGCTTGACCACATTCAGAATGAACTAAAACCCAAGATGCTGGGCACGCCCATAAGGGATTTTCTTGACTGGGTTATTTGAAGCATGAAGACACATCATGCAATGTGGGCAGCACCTTCTGGTGGCTGCCTGGGAAAGAGGATCTGGAGTAAAGAAGATTTGTTCTTTGCCTACCTGTCTTCACTCTTGCTGGCAGGTTCATCCATGCTGTTGCTGCAGCTGTACTTCCCTCATATTAATGCCAACTTCTTCACGATTCTAACAAAGACTGATGTTTAACATCTCTCAAGTGTTGGGCCCTGCTAATTAAGGTCATAGTCTACCATTGCTCAGACAACTCTCTAGATCTCTACACAAAATGTCAGGCTCCCTTTACCAGCAGGGCTTCTCCTTCTCTGACCTTATCCAGGGAGCCCAACCCCCTCCCCCACCCTCAACCTGTGGAATTTCTTCCTTTCTATCCTTCCTGATAAGAACCTACAGCAAGCACCTCGAATTCCTGGACTACCCCTCCATGCAAACGAGTTACCCTAAGCTGTAGCTAATGATACATACCCACCCTTGAAATCCCTACACCTTTCCCCAAAATCTATATAGCCCTTGATTCACCCCAATGAACACTGAGCTGCTTCTCTGAAGCTGATCTTGGTAGTCATTTCTGTTGAACTCACGGGCAGTCAGAACCCTGGCCTTCAACTCTGTTTCCTTTGTTCTCATGAGTTGGTGGCCAACAGCCCCTGGGGAGAAGGGAGGAACACACTCAAGGTGTCCTCTAAGAGCTGGATGCCAGATTGGAACTACTGTGACATCAAAGGAGATGGAGGATCACAAAGGAGATCTTCTCAAGACCAAGATCATCCACTGCATCTTGAGATTTACATGAAGATAAAGAATATAGATGCACATTTTATTGCAGTGGAAGACCTATTTTGACCCTTTCCCCCATGGATGGAAAAATGAACATAAGGAAAATGATCGAACACAACATACACATAAAGTTTGTACAACTTCTGTTTATGATAGCTAAAGAATGAAGGCAAGTCACATTCCCATCAAGACATAAATAGATAATGCCTAAAATAAATGTACAATGGAGTATTGCTCATTCATTAAAAAAAAGTTTATGCACTGGTACATGTTATTGTAGAAAACATGTTTAGTAAAAGAAGCCAGACACAAAAGATCATAGATTGCATTTATAGGTAATGTTCAGAATAGGGAAATTCGTAGATTCAGAAATGCCTTGGTAGTTGTCAAGAAGAAAGAAATGAGGAATGGTTACTAGTTAGTAATATGGCATCTTCCTGTTGTGATAGAAAGATGTGGTACTCAAGAGATGGTGGTTGTAAAATTGTAAAACACTGTGAAACTATTTATCATTTATTGTACATTTAAAATGGGATACACAGCAATTTTTACCGTGTCTATTTTACCAAAAATAATGATAAAACCAGAAACAGAATCATTTAATTTGCCACAGTTTGGATGCTGAGTGTCTCCCAAAGGTTTCTGGGTTAAAGGCATCCTTCCTGCTGTGACAGCCTTGGAAAGTGGTGGGTATTTTAAGAGCTGCGTCTTTGTGAAGGAGCTTAGGTCCCTGGGGATGTGTTAAGGAGTTTGTGAGGTCCAGGTATATCCCTCTTTCTCTCTGCCTTCTGGTCAGGTTTGCTCCCACAATGATGGTATGACCCCACAATGATGTGAATCAGAGGCCCAGAGCCATGGCCCAACTAAATATGTCAACAAGGTAAAGTGGGCAAACCAAAGGAAGGCTTTTCTCTTTATAAGCCAATTAAAGGATTTGTCACAGTGATGAAAAGCTGACTAGCACCAAGTCACCAGGATGACTGGGAACTCTGCAGTGGAATCCTCAGCAAGGTTTAAGTATGACAAAGAAAAAGAGTTGAATTCCACTGAGTGAGCACTTCCCTACTTAGCACCCACCTGATGAGCTATGAGTGTTTCAGATGTGGAGCACAAAAATGAGGAACCTGGATCCTCCTTTCCAAATACCACCGAGAGCTTTAGCTGTTTGGGAAAGGAAAGAAATGGTGCTCACAGGAACTTAGGAATTTTGACAAGAGACTGATCAAACTGAGAGACAATTATTGTCAACTAAAAAGCCCATAGATACCGTAATTGGCAAAGTTTGGGGTTGTTGAGTATCTCATTTTGTTTTTGCTGCAGAAATGGCTGTTCCAGAGTGAGATGAACAGCTGTAGGAAATCAAAGGATAATTACATTGAGCACTGAGCATCTTTATAGTGTCTGTCTGAGACCAACTCATATGGCAAATAACACAGTGTATTTCACTGGACACCATAGATTATTTTCCACTTTTAACACCTCTCAGTGGGAATTAATCCAATGTGAGTTTTGGAAGGAACTATTTCTATTTTTTAAAAGATGGTTCTTGCCTGTGTGCTACCATGCATAGATGTGTGAAATCAAGAGACACCACTGAGCAAGGTCTTGAGACCTTTCTGTTTTAGTTAAATGACTTTGTGATTTACATTATGAGTGATTCCCTCCCCTCAAGGTCCAGAAGAGAAGCCAAGGCTCAGAAGAGGAGCCAAAAAGATTGTAAGGATAGCTGCCTTTAGGGGATTGTGACATAATGGTATGAGCACATAAGAACTCACAGTCGTTGTGGCAGCTTACAAAGGATCCAGCACAAACTTAGACAAGGCAAAACCACAACATGACGGAGAAGAGACAGGTGTGAAGTCCCACCCCTAGCTGATGACTTTCTGAGGACTTATTGCTGCTACTGGGAGAGGAAAAAATCAGAGCTTTAAAAAAAAAAGAAAAAGAAAAAGAAAAGGTATGACACTTGATATATGGACCACACTCCAAAGAGGACCCCATGCCAAGAAATTGTCGACCTTCACAATGGAAAGAGAAAGAAAGAGAGAGAGACAGAGACAGAGAGACAGAGGCAGAGACAGACAGACAGGCAGAGAGAGACAGAGTCAGAAAGACAGAACATGAAGCATGAAGTTGTTTGGGTGGTGGAGGATCTGGGAAGATTTGGGAGGAGGTGGGGAAGGCGATGAATATGATCAAAGTACACTACCTAAAATTCTCAAAGAATTAATAAAAAATTATTAAATAGATAACTGTAAATTTAAAAAAAAAAAAGTGATGGGACCTCCTGAACAGCATTAGTGCATGAGGAAGCAGATATTATTCTGCACAAAAGTCAGAATGAAGTCAACACTCTGTGGTGTTACCGTCCCACACTTACAATCATGACAGCCAAAACTATGAAGAAATTAATCCTACAGGGAGAGGGAGTTTGGTTAAAGAGAGAGAAAATCCTATTTACTTCCCTCTGAAACAGTGAGTTTTGTCATTGATTTCTTGGTAATCTGAGACTCCTAGTAATAGAGTTATCCCATCACAATGTTGCCAAATGGTGAGATTTTGTGGCATGGAACCCATAGAGGTGAGACTGAGCCACGTATTAAAACAGAAGAGCAAAGTCTACTCTACCGAGGGCAGGAGAGAGTTACCGCCTGTCAAAGTGAGAGTCCGGCTAAGGGTTTATCAACAGAAGGAGTGGTAGGCTTTTATTTGACATTTTGTGGGGAGCTAAACTACAGTAATTGCCCATTATTCATGGCTATGGTTGCAAAATGTTTTACTTTTCTCATATAAGCACACTGGCCTTGCACTTGGTGGGCTAATGGACAGTCAGGTTAGGAACTTCTGAGTCCTATAGGACTCACCATAGTGAATAAACACCTGACTTATGAGAGAACAGAAGGATGAGCTGTGCTCAAATAAATAGATAGATAGATAGATAGATAGATAGATAGATAGATAGATAGATAGATAGATAAATGATAGATATAGGTAGATGATAGAGATATATAGATATTGATATATAGATAGATACAGATGATATAGATATAGATACAGAAATAGAGATATAGATGTAGATATAGACAGCATAGAGGAAAACTACCCCTTCTGATGGGAAATAACCCAAGTTAACCCATGTGCCTGGGCTAAGCATTTCTCACGTGGTTCATGTATCTACACACAGAGCTTAGAGGAGTCTGCCTCTAAGGGACAGCATGATAAGAAACCATATGCTGTTCTGCTTTGGTCACTACTTCAGGCTCTGATGAAAGATTTAGCATATGCGACCTTTGGGTTTCTCCCAAACAACCTAGGCGATGGTTATGATAACCCACACATCAGACATCAGACATGTCATCTTAAAGAAAGCTAATGGCTCAACAGCATGGCCTCCGAAATGACAGCTTTTTAGTTAAACTCTGAGTAAGCGAGGATCGGAGACTTCTTTAGGTTGATTTAGCAGCAGCTCTCCTCCCACCCCCCACCCCCCCAGCATGTGTTTTCCTTCGCCTCAGTCATCAGAGGTTCTTGGTCTGCAAACATTCTGACCTTGTAGCCTAGTTTGGTGTTTTACGACAAAGATGTTGAAAGTGTGCTTTAACAGAAAATAGGTAAAAATATCCACGTCTCCTTGCAGGGGAAATAGAGACAGCCAAATTACTAGGGGCTGCTAGCCAATCAGATGAGCCTGTTTGGTGAGTTCCAAGCCCATTAAAGATTCTGCCTTAAAAAGAAAAAAAAAAATATATGTAGGCAGCTCCCATGGAACTCTGCCTAAAGTTGTCTTCCAGCCTCCATATATAAATATAAATTATATATATATATATATATATATATATATATATATATATACATATATGTGCGTGTGTGTGTTTGTATGTCTGTGTGTGTGTCTGTGTGCGTACACACATGGACGGACATGTACGCCCATACATATAAATACACATAGATATACATTAAAAATAACACAAATAAGCCATTTCCTGCATAGGCTAAAATTCCATAGTTTTTTATTTAAAATTTTGGAAAGATATTTTCTCTCAGGCTCATCTGTCTTAAATGGACAGAATCTGAATATTCATATTAGGACATGTCACAGTTCCCTGCTCACTGACAATCTCTCCAAAACTGAATTTTACTCAGCAAAAATTTAAATTCTTTGTGTGTTTTAGTTTCTACGACTGTATATATTCTTTTTCTTTAAACAATTGTGTGTGTGTGTGTGTGTGTGTGTGTGTGTAGGCATTCATGGAGACCAGAAAAGAGTGCCATACTTCTGAAGTTCACATGTAGGCTGTGTTGAGCTGTCCAACATGAGTGCTGGGAACTGAACCTGGATCTTCTACAAGAGCAGTGCACACTCTTAAACTCTGAGCCCTCATCTTGGGTTTATTCTACACAGAGCACATCTCCCCATCCCCCTCACCTCCCTTCTATGGAGCACATCTCCCCATCCCCCTCACCTCCCCTCTATGGAGCACATCTCCCCATCCCCCTCATCTCCCCTCTATGGAGCACATCTCCCCATCCCCCTCATCTCCCCTCTATGGAGACATCTCCCCATTCCCCACATCTCCTTTCTTCTCACTCTACTTCTGTGAGTCCTATTTGTCTCCTGGACAGTTTCACTTCTACATCCAGGTCACATAAGTATCCATGTACATGATTTTTGTGTCTGTATAAAATCTGGGCCTTGCGTGGTGGCACACACCTTTAATCCCAGCACTCGGGAGGCAGAGGCAGGCAGATTTCTGAGTTTGAGGCCAGCCTGGTCTACAGAGTGAGTTCCAGGACAGCCAGGGCTATACAGAGAAACCCTGTCTCGAAAAACCAAAAAATAAAAATAAAAATAAAAAAATAAAATCTAGGACCCACAGGTGAGAAAGAAACACATTTTATTTACCTCTCTGAGGATGGCTTAAGTCACTCACTCACTGTGATTACCTCCAGTTTCACTTATTCTCCCACAAACAATCTGACTTCCTTCTTCCATATGGCTGGGAAGAGTATATACATATGTGTGTGTGTGTGTGTGTGTGTGTGTGTGTGTGTGTGTATATATATATATATATATATATATATATATATATATATATATATTTCATAGTTTCCTCTTGCTTGATGCCTAGATTGCTTGCTTACAGCCACGTGAATAGTAATGCAATGAGCAGGGAACATTGAAATACACAAATATTTCTCTGAAATGTCAACAAGGAGTCCATTGTGTAACTAACAGGGGTGATTTGACTGGATTGCATGGTAAATATATTGGGGGGGGGGAGAAGGTGACCCACTGATCTCTACAGTAGCCCTACCAATCTTCAGTCCCACCAACAGTGTATAACGGATCCCTTTGGTCCACATTTTCACATGCATTTGTTGTTCGTTGCTTTTTTTAAAAGATGGAACCTTGTCATAGCTTTCTTTTATATTCTTCTCGTGGTTAATGAAACTGATCACTTTTCGTACATGTGTTGGCCATCTGTACCAACATCGCATCCAGCACAACAATCATCTCCAAGTGATTAATCCCTAGTATAAGATCTAAAACTCTGCCTGTCATGGGAGACATAGGAAAAAAATCTTAGGATATAAGCACAGGCTGGCACTTTGTTAATAAGATTCTAAATTATCAGAACATAAGGCCAATAATCAAAGAGGGCCTCATGAAATCCAAAAACTCTAAGCAGAAAATGAAGCAAGTGACTGAACATAGAGAAAGCCCAAAGGATGGGAGAGAGTCTTTGCAAGATTTATATCCAAGAGATGATTAATATCTAGGCTCTACAGAAGGATCAAAGAACTAGACCATAAAAAAAAAAATCAAGCAACCTAATGGATAACTAGACTGATGAGATGAACACACAGTTCTCAAAAGATGAAATTTAAAATATATTAGGTTGGAGACTGCACAGCTCCTCCTCTAGGGTCCAGCCTGGTGAGTCTCCTGGAACTCCTCACCCATATCTCCTTTCCAATCTGCCAGATCTAACATGAACTCCATATCTAATGATCCAACCTAGTCTGGCCTCCCCTGTGTATACTGCATCTGATCTCTGAACAGAACTCTCCCACATCAGATCCAACCTTCCACCTCATCCTATCTATCCTACAGAACACAGGCTTGGACCAGGAAGCAATCCTATATGCCAACCCAGTTCCCTTAGTCTACCTAGTTCATTCCAGCAATGCAATTACCAGCCTCTAGACCCAATCAGCCTGCATACCCACTCTTCTGCTCTGACCTGCTCTTTTTCCATTAGACATACAACTGACAAAAGGAGTCTATGAGCCTAGAAATCATAGGAAAACTACCAACAATATGAAAGACGAAGCAAGTATCTTCTATCCAAAATTCACCAGTCAGGCTACAAGTCATATAGCAATGTTTTCCAATGAGAACTTTCTGGATGAAGCCCAGAGCACATATTTTAAAAGAATAATCATAAACTTTATCAATGAATTCAAGTGGTTTAAAGAAGACATAAAGAACAACTCAATAAGATTAAAGAGAAAGAATTTAAGAAGAATAAATGCTTAAGTGGTGCCCAAGAAGAAACATAAAACTGATGTGAATGATAAAAAACAATCTAGGAATTGAAAATGGAATCCAATAAAAAGATAGAAACTCTTAAAAGGACTCAAGCTGAAATGAAAAAGAAATTGAAAAGTCCAATAATTCAACTAGAAAACTAAAAAAGAAAGCCTTAAAGATAAAAAGAATCAAGGAGAAGATAGAATACAACTACTTGAAGATAAAGTAAAGAATCTGGACCAAAAAGTAAGAAATACAAATCGTTAAAAAAAAAAAATAATGATTCAGGAAATGAACTTACAGGAAATATTAGACACCATGAAAAATACAAACTTTTGATTAACACATAGATAATGGAAAAAATCCCAAGTAAATGGCATAAATCAGATCTTCAAAAGATCATATAAGAATGATCTTCAAACTAAGGAAATATACACCCATTAACATATAAGGAGCACACAAAACACCAATAGAAAAGACTAGAAAAGAAAATGCTCATTCCATATCATAGCCATCACACTAAGTATACAGAACAAAGAAAGTGTATTGAAAGCAGCAAAAGATAAAAATGCAAGTCACACATAAAGGAATACTTATCAAAATGACAGATGATTTCTCAATGGAAAATTTAAAAGCTGAAAGAGTCCTCAAAGTGTATGACAGCCAACCTAGAGTAATACACCCAACAAAACTATGTGCCATGATATAAACACTCCCAAAATTATAAACAGCAAAATCAAACTTAAAGAACACATAGGAAGTAACATATCAAAACAAAGAGAAAACTGAGTATAGCAGAAAGACTACGGTAAAAACTACAAAGTCACAATTATGAAGACACAAAACACCATTAAGAATACAAGAAAATACTCAAATCAACAACGCAATAACAGTTAACATACATTTAAACAATAACTAAGCAATTCAACTCTTCAATTTCATAAAAATGTACTACAGAATATAAACATATGGATTAACACCAATTCATTAATATTCAGTGATTTCAATACCCCACTTTCTCCAAGAGGCAGGTTAATAAACATAGAAACATCAGAATTAATTGACATCTTATATGAAATGGAATTAGCAGGAATCTACAGAATATCCCACTAAAACACCAAAGTATATACATTCTACTCAGCAGCACATGGAAGCCTTTCTTACAAAGAGCACATCCTTAGACACAAAACAAAGACTGAAATAATTCCTTGTATCATCTCTGACCACAATGTGTTAAACTTTAAATGGAAAACAAACATTTCAAGTAAATCTCCAAGCTCATGCAGAACAAACAATCCATTACTGAATAAGAAATGGATAAAATAAGAAAATAAGAAAGAAGTAATAAATTTTTTGGAACTGAATCAAAATGAAAACAAAACATATCAGATCTGGGCCATCTGCTTATAAGCAACTCTGTAGAGGAAATTTGTAGCTGTAAGTGCCTATATTTAAAAAAAAATCTGAATTTCCAAAAATGACTTAATGGTATAACTCAAAAATTTGGAAAAACAAGTCCAAACCCAGTCAATGGAAAAAATTAATAAAACTCAGAGCAAAAATTGATGAAATGGAAAAAAAATTCAAAGAATCAACAAATCTAAGAGCTTTTTCTTTGAGAGAATAAACAGATTTACAGATCCTTGGCCCAACTAACCAAACAAAAGTAGAGAAACCAAGTTAACAAAATCAGGAATTAACAGAGATATGTTACAACAGACACCAAAGAAATTAAGAATATTATAAAGGAATGTTTTTAAAACATGTAGGTGGAAAGCCTAAAAGAAATGTATGATATTCTAGATTATGCCAAACTACAAATATTCAACCAGAAGTCACAAACTAAATTAACCCATTACAAATTTTGAGACTGAAATAAAAAGCCTCTCACCTAAGAAATTGTCCAGGTCCAGATAGATTTACAGCAAACTTTCACCAGAGTTTCAAAGACTATCTACACTTAATCCCTCTTAAACTATTCAAAAAGAATGAAATAAATAAAGACAGAAACACACACACACACACACACACACACACACACACACACACGGAACATTCTCAAACTCCTTCTATGAAGCCAGTATCCCTCTAATACCAAAGCCAGGTAAATACATACACATATGCCCCCTGATGTTGCTTGTATTGTGATGTAAATACTGGTTTCTCAGACTGTGGTTGCCACTGGCAGATCCTTATGTACACTAAGTGATGCTATGTGAACCTTCTCCACAATTTAACTAGTCAATAAATGGCTAGAACCTGTGACTGAGCAGTGGAGGGAGAAAGGTGGGACTTAAGGTTTAAATGAGGGTTTTATAGGAAGAGGGGGAAGATGAGGCAAAGAGGAGTAAAACAGAAGTGGATGAAGCTGCTGTGGATAAGGATCATGTGGCCAGGAGAAGCAACAATAACAGGGGCTTTATAGCTCTAAACCGACCCAATCTAGGCTTATGGCTTGTAAATAAAATATTTGGATTGTGTGTCTTTTATATATGCTTGTTAGGATTATAAATTCCTTACACACACACACACACACACACACACACGGACGCGTGCGCACACACACACACACACACACAAGAAGAGAACAAAGATAAGACAAAGATGTAGATGACAAGCTGACAAAGAAGGAGAAGGAGAAGGAGAAGGAGAAGGAGAAGGAGAAG
>NC_034598.1:33939276-33946954 GCF_900095145.1 Mus pahari
GAGGAGGAGGAGGAGGAGGAGGAAGAGGAAGAGGAAGAATAGGAGGAGGAGGACGAGGGGGAGGAGGAAGAGGAGGTAGGGGCTGAGGATGATGACAATGGCTATAGGCCACTATTTCTAATGAACATAAATTCAAAAATATTAAGAAACTACTTGCAAATAGAATACAGTCACATATCAAAAAGATTATCTACCTTGACCAAGTTGGCTTTGTTTTTGAAATGCAAGGATGGTTCAATATATGGAAGTTAATAAATGTAATAAGCTATATAAATGAGCATAAAGACAAAAATTTCATGATCATCTCAATAGATAAAGGAAAATCCTTTTGCAAAATTCAACATTCCTTTATGATAAAAGTCTTAAAGCATGTAGAGCTAGAAGAAATGTACCTTAACATAATACAGACTACACTTGAGAAATCCACAGCCAACAACATCCTAAAGGATTGAAGCAATCCTACTGATGTTAAGGAGGAGCCAGGGATTTCCACTAACACTACTCCTTTTCTGTGTTGTGCTAGAAGTACTAGCTAAAGCAATAAGACAAGGGAATAAAATTGAAGACATATAAATAAGGAAAGCAGTCAAACTTTACCTATTTGCAGATGACATGATACTACCCATTAGAAATCCCAAAAATTCTACCAGAAAACATTTAGTAATGATAAACAAATTCAGCAATGTGGCAGTATATAGAATCAACCTGTACAACTAATAACTTTTTAAAAAAATACCACCAACAAATACACTGTAAAGGAATCATGGACATGCTCACATTTATAATAATCTCAAAGAAATTAAAATATCTAGGAATAAACCTAACCTAGGAAGTGAAGAACTTCTACAATTCAATTTTTATATATGTATAGCTATATATTTATATGTAACATGTAATATACATTTATATCTCTACACATATATAACTTATATATACATTCATATATATACATTCAGAGAGAGGGAGAGACTATAAAATGGAAAAAATTTACTATGAACATTGGTAAAAATATCATGACAATGATCACTTCAACAAAAGTTATTTACAGATTTGATGCAAAACTCCCTCTCATTATCTGTAGAAACAGGAGAAACCTACCTTTAAATTTATATGGAATCACAAAAAACTTGAGGTAAACCAAAACAATCCTGTACAATTCAATGATGCTGGAGGGGTTACAGTTCTAGATCTTAAGCTATATTGTAGAGCCAAAGTGATTTAAAAAAAAAAAAAAAAAAAAAAAAAAAACAGTATGATACTGGTACAAAACAGGTATGTAGACCAATGGGACAAAAGTGAAGGCCCAAACAAGATTACACATAACATCATCCACTTAATGTTTGACAAAGATGTCAAATACATAAGCTGGAGAAATGAAAACACCATTTGAAGTGGAGCTTGGAAAACTGAGTGTCCTCCTGCAGTTACACCAGTATCTAGCCCTTTGTACAAAATCTAACTCCAAATGTATCCAACAACTAAACACAAAACCTGAGCTACTGAGGCTGCTGGAAGAAACTACAGGCCAAACCCTGTACGACATGGGTGTGTGAAAGGACTTTCAGAACATGACTCAACTTGTCCAAGAATTAAGACCAACAATTAACACCTGGGGATCCACAGAAGCAAGAAGCTTCTTCATGGGGTAAAGAAACAACTAAGTGGTTGAAGTGGAAACCCATAGAATGGGACAAGGCCTCTGTGAGCTTTGCATCTGACCAAGGTTCACTATCTAAAATACATAAACAATTCAAAAAGTAACAGGTCAAGAAAACAAAACAAAACAAAACAAAATAAACAACCCTTTGGGAAATGAGTCAGGAACCTGAGCAGAGAGTTTTCAAAAAAAGAGGGAAAAAAGTTCATAAATATCTCAGAAAAATATCTATCATCCTTACCAATTGAGGAAAAGCAAATCAAAACAACTTTGATATTTCACCTTAGTGCAATCATATTGGCAAAGATCAACAAAACAACCATTTTACACATCTGGAGGGTGTGTAGAAAAGGTACCCCTCAGTCACTGTTGATGGAACTGCAAACTTGTACAGTCACTATAGAAATTAGTGTGGGGAGTTCTCAAAAGCCAAAAATAAAACATCACATCCTACTCAGTGGATAGTCACTTAGCCATGTTTGTTGCTGCTCTAATCCCAGTATTTAGGAAATTGAAACTACCTAAATGTCGTTCAACCAACAAGTAGATAGTGAAATTATGGTACATACACACTATAGAACACTGCTCAACTGTAAAGAAAAATAAAATCAAGAAACTTTTTAGGTCAATGGATGGAAATGAAAAAATATCACCCTTAGTAAGTAACCCAGACCTAGGAAGATAAATATCACAAATATCACTTGTCTTACTGGGGCTTCGAGCTTCAAGTTTTCAGACTTGAGGACATAGCCTGTAGTAACCACAGAAAACAGAAAGTCAGAAGGGACAATTGTTGGGGTAAAGCTGGGGAAGAATTGGGGTAGGAGCAATCGAGAGGGGAAGATCAAGGTAAATAATCTGATTGGAAATGTGAAAAGGGGATTTCTAAGCAAGGAGTGGGGACAGAAGTAAATACAGAAGAAGGATGGGAGGAGGGGTAAAATATCAGTAAGGATAACTGAAAAAGTCATATGGAACCATGTTACTAATTACCTACCTGAAAGAATGTATAATACACATAAGTCTGTGTCTAAACATTATCTTAAATTATGTTTTATTTTAAATTATATTTTCTCATTTGGATTAAATATGCTCCATCCAACAGTTAAAGATCACCTAACCAAACCTTGGTGACAGATATGGGAAGCTATTGTTGGCTTGTTTGTTGCTTGTTAGTTTAGTTTAGTTGTTAATTAATTATTTTATTACATCCCAAATGTTACCACCCCTCCCAGTCAGCCCTCCCAGAGTTCCCTCCCCATTCCTCCTCCATTTCACCCCTGAGAGGATGACCTCCTGGCATTCCCCTTCTCTGGGGTATCAATTCTCTACAGGACTAGGTGCATCCTCTCCCACTGAGGCCAGATAAAGCAGTCAGTCCTTTGCTACATATGTGCCGTGGACCTTGGACCAAACTGTGTATCTGTGTAGTTGGTGGCTTGGTCTCTGGGAACTCCCAGGGCTACGGGTTACTTGATACTGTTGGTCTTCCTATGGGGTCATCCTTCCCTTCAGTTCCTTCAGTTCTTCCCCTAATTCTTCCATAGGAGTTCCTGACCTCAGTCCAATGGTTGGCTGTAAGTATCTGCATCTGTCTTAGTCAGCTGCTGGTAGAGCTTCTCAGAGGACAGCCATACTAGGTTCCTGCCTGCAAGCACAACATAGCATCAGTAATAGTGTCAGGGTTTGGGGTCTGCACATGGGATGGATCCCAAGTGAGGCCAGTCACTGGTCAGCCTTTCTATCAGTCTCTGCTCTATTTTTGTCCCTGAATCACTTTTAGACAGGAAGAATTCTGGGTCGAAAGCTTTGAAGGTGGGTTGGTGTCCCCATCCCTCACTGGGGCCCTGTCTATCTACTGGAGGTGGACTAGTCAGGTTCCATCTCCCCACTGTTGGGCATTTTAGCTAAGGTCACCCACACTGAGTCCTGGGAACCTCTCACATCCCAGGTCTCTGAGGCTTTCTAGAGATTCCCCCACCCTACCCCAGAGAAACTGCGTATTTCCATTTATTCTCCCGGCCCTCCAGGGAGAAGCCATCTTTTGAGTTGTTGGTCAAAGTTGTCCAAGATAATCCCAAAACATTAGAGGGTATGCCTATTGTCCTTGGTTGGCCCTCCAAGAGGTGAAAGGTAAGTTATCATTCAGTACAGAGACTGTGCCCAGATATCCTTGAGATGGACGTGACCTGAATCCCCCCTCCCTGAGGAATAGCTTTCATGTTACCTGAAAGAGTTGTGCAAGATTCAAAAGGAGGGAAGAAAACAACAGTCTTGCTCAGCTATGATGCCTATGAAACACACCAACAAGCAGAATGCCAAGATGACCTTAAGGTGCAGTAGTGGTTCACATAGCTTGGCAGTAACCAATAGCTTTCTAATCAGATTTAAAATCTTGCCAACAGGAAAAAAAATCATGTCTGGCACTAGAAATCTAGCCAGTTATCTGAAGCCAGTAAAGTAATGGTTTTGGAGGAGAATCTATCACCACTACTTCATTAAACCAGCATAATCTATAACTATGTTTGAAATTGTCTTCAGCCCTCATTGAGGAAACTGCTTTTTGAAATAGACAGCAGTGCAGAAAATCACAACCAATCAAATGTCATAGTTGTGGAGTCCAGTCCCAATGGATATGTCTACAAAACACTCTCTCAGCTAAGGCTCAGGAAATATTGTGGAAGATGGGGCAGAAAAATTATAAGAGCCAGAGTACCATGGAGTTTTGTTGTGTAGCTTTGTCTTCTTGTGTCTTAGTCAGGGTTTCTGTTGCTGTGAGAAAACACCATGACCAAAAAAGCAAGTTGGGGAGGAAAGGGTTTATTCAGCTTACACTTTCCCCATTGCTGTTCATCATGGAAGGAAGCCAGGACAGAAACTGGAACAAGGACAGAATCCTTGAGGCAGAAGCTGATGTAATGCCCATGGAAGGGCACTGCTTACTAGCTTGCTCTTCTTCATTAAAATGTTCTTCATATGACTAAAGTAGAGAACATAGTCTCTGCTGGGCTCTTTTGAGACTTCCTCTGTCAATGCAATTAATATAAATCTTTTTACATTAGCCTCAGGCAGACTCTTCAGACAAGGGCAGGAAGCAGCCACCTTCTTCACCAAAATACCCCCCAAACAATCTTTAGACCCCACACTGAAATCCTTCTCCACTGAAACCTCTTGAACCAGATCTATACACTTCTAATCACTCTCAGCAACAAAGTCTTCGATACTCCTACTAGGAGGGCCCATTAATCCCCACTTAAACCATTCCATTGCTTTCCAAATCTAAAGTCCCCAAATCCATATTGTTCTAAACAAAATAGCAGGCCTATTCCAACAGCACCCAACTTCTTGTACCATCTTCTGACTTAATTAGGGTTTTACTGCTGTGAACAGACACCATGACCAAGGCAACTCTTATAAGGACAACATTTAATTGGGGCTGGCTTACAGGTTCAGAAGTTCAGTCCATTATCATCAAGGTGGGAACATGGCAACATCCAGGCAGGCATGGTGCAAGCAAAGCTGAGAGTTCTACATCTTCATTTGAAGGTTACTAGTGGAAGACTGGCTTTCAGGCAGCTAGGATGAGAGTCTTAAAGCTCATGCTGGCAGTGACACACCTACTCCAACAAGGCCACATCTACTCCAATAAGGCCACACCTCCTAATAGTGCCACTCGCTGAGCCAAGCACATACAAACCATCACACTTTGTAATGTCAAAAGATAAACCTATAATGTCTAAGCATGACTTCCCAAACATGATCTGAACAATAGAAGAACAGTAAACATGTCAAAGTGGTCAGAGGAAAGAACAAGAGTCCTCAGCCCTACACTATGAACTACAGGCAACTAAAGCATGCTGGATGTGGCAGAAGTAGACTTCCCCAGGGATGAGCACACTGATTGGATGTCTAGCACCAAATGGCCAGTCCTGAAATAGTAGGTACATGTAACATTATACAGACTGAGCATTGCATTTATGCATATATATATATATATATTTATATATATATATATATATATATATATATGTTTGTATGTAAAAAAGAGGCCACGTATTTGAAAGAGCAAGGGGGAGTATATGGGAGGATTGTGGGAAGGAAAGGGAAAGAAGAAATTATAATTCTTCATAGAGTTTGAAAGAGTAATTTGCAAATTCATTTGGAATACCAAAAAACTCAGTATAGCGAAAACTACTCTCAACAATTAAAGAACTTCTGGAAGAATCACCATCCCTGACCTCAGAGACTACAGAGAAATAGTGATAAAACCTACAGAGACAGGCAGGAAAATCAATGGAATAGAATTGAAGACCCAGAAATGAACCCACACACCTATGGTTACTTGATCTTTGACAAGTCCATCCAGTGGGGGGGAAACACAGCATTTTCAACAAATGGTGCTGGTTCAAATGGCAGTAAACATGTAGAAGAATGCAAATTGATCCATTCTTATCTCCTTATACAAAGCTCAAGTCCAAGTGGATCAAGGACCTCCTCATAAAACCAGAGACACTGAAACTAATAGAAGAGAAGGTGGGAAAGAGCACAGGGGAAAATTCCCTGAACAGAACAGCAATGGCTTGTGCTCTAAGATCAAGAATTGACAAATGGTACCTCATAAAATTACAAAGCATCTGTAAGGCAAAGGACACTGTCAATAGGACAAAATGGCAACCAACAGATTGGGAAAATATCTTTACCAATCCTACATCTGATAGAGGGCTAATATCCAATATATACAAAGAGCTCAAAAAGTTAGACTCCAGACATTCAAATAACCCTATTAAAAATGGGGTACAGAGCTAAACAAAGAATTCTCAACTGAGGAAACCAGAATGGTTGAGAATCACCTAAAGAAATNTTCAACATCCTTAGTCATCAGGGAAATGTAAATCAAAACAACCCTGAGATTTCTCCTCACACCAGTAAGAATGGCTAATATCAAAAACTCAGGTGACAGCAGACACTGGTGAGGATGCAGAGAAAGAGGAACCCCACCATTGTTGGTGGGATTGCAAGCTGGTACAACCATGCTGGAGATCAGTCTGGTGGTTCCTCAGAAAATTGGACATATTATTACCAGAGGACCTAGCTATACCACTCTTGAGCATATATCCAAAAGATGCTCCAACATGTAACAAGGACACATGCTCCACTATGTTCATAGCAGCCATATTTATAATAGCCAGAAGCTGGAAAAACCCAGATGTCCTTCAACAGAGGAATGGATACAGAAAATGTGGTACATTTACAAATGGAGCACTACTCAGCTATTAAAAACAATGAATTTATGAAATTCTTAGACAAATGAATGGAACTAGAAAATATCATCCTGAGTGGGGTAACCCAATCACAAAAGAACACACATGATATGCATTCACTGGTAAGTGGATAATAGCCCAAAAACTCAGAGTATCCAAGATATAATTCACAGACCACATGAAGCTCAAAAAGAAGGAAGATCAAAGTGTGGGTCCTTTGGTTATTCTTAGAAGGGGAACAATTTACTCATGGGAGCAAATACGCAGACAACGTGTGGAGCAGAGACTGAAGGAAAGGCCATCAAGAGATGCCATACCTGGGGATCCATCCCAAACACAGTCACCAAAAGCAGACACTATTGTGGATGCCAAGAATTGCATGCTGACAGGAGCCTGATATTGCTGTCTCCTAAGANGCTCTGCCAGAGCCTTACAAATACAGAGGGGGATGCTCCCTGCCATCATGGGGTAACTAACCAGTGTAGGAGTCAGAGAAAGGATTGAAGGAGCTGAAGGGGTTTGCAACCCCATAGGAATAACAACAGTATCAACCAACCAGAGCTCCCAGGGTATAAACCACCAACCAAGGGGTACACATGGAGGGACCCATGGCTCCAGCCGTATATGTAGCAGAGGATGAAGTCCTTGTCGGGTATCAATGGGAGAAGAAGCCCTTGGTCCCGTGAAGGCTCAATGTGAATTTATAGGGGAATGTGAGTGTGGGGAAATGAGAGTGGGGGGGGGCACACCCTTATAGAAA
>NC_034598.1:33947264-34053929 GCF_900095145.1 Mus pahari
CCTAGGCGGAGAACATTTCCTATATAAGGGAGAGGGTTTTTCACCTCGGGGTCTCCGCTTTTGAGTAGCTTATGCATTGCCTCTCGAGATGCATTAAAGCTTTACTGCAGAAGGATCCTAATGATGTGTCGCGTCATTCTTGCTGGCGAGACGGTAGCGCATCGCAGATAACATTTGAAATGTAAATAAATAAAATATACAATAAAAATATAATCTCAAAAATAAAAGAAAAATGAAACAAAAAGTTAGATTCTTGACCAGTGTGGTGTCATAGTCAAGGTTTCTATTCCTGCACAAAACATTATGACCAGAAAGCAAGTTGGGGAGGAAAGGGTTTACTCAGCTTACACTTCCACATTGCTGTTCATCACCAAAGGAAGTCAGGAATGGAACTCAAGCAGGTCAGAAAGCAGGAGCTGATGCAGAGGCCATGGAGGGAAGTTCCTTACTGGCTTGCTTCCCCTGGCTTGCTCAGCTTGGTTTCTTATAGAACCCAAGAATACCAGTCCAGAGATGGCACCACCCACAAGGGGCCTTTCCCCACTTGATCACTAATTGAAAAAATATCTTACAGCTGGATCTTACAGAGGCATTTCCCCAACTGAAGCTCCTTTCTCTGTCATAACTCCAGCCTGTGTCAAGTTGACACACAAAACCAGGCAGTACATGTGGGCACCAGAATTCACACATCCACTATTGCTAAACGTGTTGGTATTCTGTGCAATGAAGACTGTTCTATTTCTGAGGCACGTAGTTTGGTATAGGTGGC
This sequence comes from Mus pahari, assembly GCF_900095145.1. Taxonomy (NCBI): domain Eukaryota; kingdom Metazoa; phylum Chordata; class Mammalia; order Rodentia; family Muridae; genus Mus; species Mus pahari. The sequence goes on from NC_034598.1 coordinate 33,948,034, forward strand.
AAATCCACCTTGTGGGTACCTTGAAGGCTAATCCCACCAGTGCCAGAACCCCACGGCATTGCACCACTGTCACCAGAGGTGAGCTACCACTCTTCCAAGAGGATCATTGCTAACCTAGAGAGCATTGTGCAAATCAAAATCAGATGGTACAAAATGGAATGGATATCTACTATATCTACTGATATTCTAGGGTCCAGACCAAGTGTCTAGGCGCTATTTAGTGACTAAGATCATTTTGATCAATAGATTACAGCTGGGTTCCTAGATTAGCTCACAACCACCCCAGAGGACCTGACTGGGCCTCCAAACAATCGATAAAAATAGCATCTGAAATCTCACCTTCACATTAGAAAGATTGGGTGCCTTCCAACACACAGAGAAGTAAACCTTTTAACTTAAAATGAGGATTTTGTGGTTCTGATGTATGGGTGAAGAGATGTTTCTCAGTCACTGCCAGTGGGATTTGTTTGTTTGTTTTGTTTGGGGAACAATAATAACAGTAGTTTTTCTGGTTCCTCTGCTTTAGTAATCTTATTTTCCACAGAAATTAAAAAGAAATCAGATTATGGCTGGCAGGTAGCACAGTGACTCACTACGGAGGGAGAAAAATACGCTATTGAATTCCCACATTAGTCTCTCAATGTGATCTAATTCTCCACAGACTCCAAGTCCTAGTTAAATAAGCTTTACCTTCTTCCTTCCTTCCTTCCTTCCTCCCTCCCTCCCTCCCTCCCTCCCTCCCTTCCTTCCTTCCTTCCTTCCTTTCTTTCTATCTTTCTTTCTTTTTTTTACATTTTATAAGAATTGATGGAGCAGCATCTCAAGACGATCATTGAACTTTGTTATTTTAATTGCACAGCTGTCGATATTTTTGTAGGGATTCATTAGACACTGCTATTGATACAATATAACGATTGATTTTTTTTTCTCCCTCTCAACCCACAATCACTCGGTGTAGAGGGTGAAATTCTTAGAACCTTTGTCTGCTGCTTCATTGGAGGATAGCTTGCCTCTTGGTTAACGCTGAATGGTTTGTTTAGTCCTGGGTTCATGTTTTCCATAGTTCATTTTGTTGCAACCTGTTACACTTTGTGCCCTGCCCCCACCACCACCTCGTCAATACATTCAAATATTCTATATTCTAATGATCTCTTGCTGGTCTGCAGTGTCCTGGAAAAGTATTACTGAAAATAACATGAAAATGAAGAAGCTTCATCTCATGTAAAATAAATTCACCCTAGAAGACAACAAAAAGATGATGTGCAATATTCACTTGAAAAAAACAATTCCATTTCCCTGGTAATTTTGCCCGTGGTGGTGGTGGGGGCAATGAGCTATGTGGTTTTTTATAATCTCACTGCCCTATATGTTATTTGCAAATTTCTTGTAAAAAAGAGGGGAGAGGTGCCCTGAGAAACAGTAATTGAGACAATGCTAAAAACTGAAATTTGGGGTTGCCTCCTGCCTTTGTTTCGATTGAGACATAGCTGAGGTTTTCTGAAGAAAAAAAAAAGGGGGAACTATTGGGAAATAGGAGAAACGAATTATTGCCAGAAACACAAATACAATGACGGCTGAACGTATACATTAAATTATCCTCCTAGGGGCTTTTTGTGAAAGGCTGGTCTGATAGTGCACTTCAATACATTTACATCTTGGAATTTTAAAAGGCCCGTCTATCACTGGGCTTTCTGAATGGGTTCTCAATTGCACAAATGGTCTCTGTCGCATGAAAAGCAATCCTGTGTTGTGTAAGGCGGCACACTTCTTAAGCTGCCCCCATGGGACTATCAGGGCCTACTGGCTATCAACAGTTGCCTTTGTAATGAAAAATATTGTTTTGTATCAAAGAACTGTTTGAGTCTAAAGGAAAAGCTTTTCAGCCCGCCAATCATCTGCCATATCCTGAGGATTACATTGTTGGGAGTTTTATACAATTTACATGCAGAAGATGACAATGACTCTGGTGGGTTACGGAACCCCACGGGTGTTTTCTCTCTGCTCGGGTTGCGTTTCCTGCCACCACTGACATCAGAATCTTTCTGCAGTGGGAGGAACTGGTGCCTTCCTATTTTTAGAAAACTGAAGTCTGTCCAGCAATTGTTACTATCAGTGTTGACTTGAAATAAGCCTTCCTTCCTTCCTGATTTCAGGAGGAAAAACAAAAAACAAAAAAAAACTTTCTCAGTTCAGCGGGGCATTAAGAAAAGCAGTTATTACACATGTCTGCCCAGATTATAGGTTTGGAGAAACAGCAAATGGAATAATGTCCTAGGTCCTCAGAGTACGTCACTACTAAGTTCCCAGGAACAGGAACACAACTGGGATATTTGTAAGGCAGTAGATATTGGTTATTTTAACTTCTGGTGTTAGGATCAGCTTCCGCACCCATTTTTAAATCATGAAGTTAAGCTGGGCTGTCGGTCAAAAATGTATTCCTTGTTTCAAAAACAACAAACAAACAAATGAATAAAATCCCCAGAGTCTATAATTTCTTTATAATTTACTTATGCCATAGCAGAACCTAGTCAGAAGGTACGGAGATACCAGTTACATTTGACAATGTATTCGTCTAACTAGTATGTGAGAGTAAGCTATTGCGAAGCCTGATATGAGCAGAGGTATTATTTGATAAATAGATAATAGGATATTTAATGAAGGGTTAAGTGTTACTAGACACTCCTGGGATCTCTGAGGCACATTTCTAAAGGAACTCTTATCTTTGCCTTGCTTGAGATTAATTCTGATTATTAACAGAAAGAGACATTTCATGTTAATCCAAAACATACAGACTTGATATTTCAAGAACTGAAGAGAAAAAGGACATCAATGGAAAGGGTTTAGGCTGGTGCAGAGAATACTGCTATTACCATTTATAAAATAAAACACATGGACACTGTGAGTGTTCGCTATTGGAAATAGTTTGTGTTTGCAAGCATGGACTTAGCTATATGTAATGTATATTTGTGATCACAAATATATGTGAGTACATTTTAAACATACAGGGCAGCTATACAACACATGGCATACAGTGTAATTAAACACTTTATTATAATTTATTATTAATAGTACTCTCAAGTTTTCACAAGTGCACAGTGTGACCACAAAACGACGCCCAAACTCTTCACTTCCTAGGACTCTGCCCTTGATTTCCAGCAAATGCAAAGTCGTAAAAGCACTGGTTAAAGCAATACCCTTCCTCAGTGTTCCAGTGTGCGTCGAGGCTGCTGCTACCAGCTACATGATTAAAGAAATGTTGAGGGACATCGACATGGGGGAACTCAATCTACTCGTTGCATTTTCCTGGGTGACAAAAAAAAAAAATCACATTATGTATACTTTACAGGGGCAAAGGAACCAGTGTAGTGTTATCTGGTACGCTGTGGAGTTTCCAGGGTTCTTGACTAGAGAGGAAACAACACGAAGACAGCAGGTATTTAGGGTAGAAATGATTGGGGAAAAGCCTACGTGGAGATGAGATGAAGAAGTAAGGACCAGGGGGCTAGCCAGAAACTGGGAATTGGCCAAGAGCGCAGCTCTAACTCACGCATGCGCACAGCAGCAAAGCTCTCTGGAGTCCCACTTCCTGGTCGGGTTTTATTCACTTACTGCGCTTCTGTCATTCCGATGCTTGAGAAATACATAGAAATCTTACTCAGGTGATGGGTTAAAACACTGTCCGGGAAGAGCTGAGTGAGAAGTCTGACTCAGAAATCTGAGGAAGGATGACGAGGTTGGACCCAGACCCCAAACGTGATAAGAAGGAAGCTGCAAGCACTTATAACCCTCAACCTTCAATTCCGGTAAGTGTAGTTTGTACAATGTGCCCCATGGGCTCGTGTGGTTGAACACTTAGTTCCTGGCTGGTAGTGATGCCCTAGAAGGAAGGAAGTAGAGACTCAGTAGGAAAATTGGGTCATTTGGGAGTAGGTCTTCAGGTTTTATGGCATGGACCACTTCTCTACTCCTTCATTGTAGATGCTATGTGACCAGATGCCCCATACACCTGCCGCCATGGGCTGTAGCTGTATCCCTTCATACTGAAAGCAACAGTCTCATCAGAGCTTGTCAAGGTTTTTGTTGTTGCTGCTGCTGTTGTGACAGCAATGAGAAAAGTAGCCACTACAGTAAGAAAGTCTGAGGCAGAAACCCAGCCCTGGTTCAGATCCGGGTGCTCTGTACTCTTTTTACATCAGGAATGTTGGCATTACAGTGTGGGGGCTCGATATATCTGGAGTGGAGGTAGGGATGGGGTGAGGAGAAAGAGATGAGTATATTTCTAAGAAAAGTCAGACAGAACTGGAAGGTGAAAGGCAAGGATACAGGCATGGCGTGTGAGAGCATCACCATCACCCAGGTATGCATGAGAGGATGAGGTAGAAAACAGGAAGAGGAAGCACTTAAGTATGGAGACATATCTGGCAGGGGTTTAGAAATGAGTTGGTGTTTTGCATCTTCCCAACGCTCTTGAATTTGACTTGGACAAGGCCCTTCATGGAAATAATTATACTGCTTCCATCTTTTCTTCCACTCCTTTTCCTGGTCTTGCTAAACCTTAGGTCATAGATGATGCACTGGATACTCCTGGCGTGTTGACATCAGACCGTTTGATCTTCAAAATACTTATATCACTGCTGCTAGGATTACATTCCAAAATGGGAGTTGCCCGTGTGCTAAACTCCCATCTCCTGCAACTCTCCGCAGGGATGGGGATGTGATGTTAAACGAGAAATGCTGAATGATTACAGTATTGTTTTACTTACATGGAGGCCTGCTTCCTCTCTGTTTCTTCCTCGTGGCTCACAGGCTCAGAAAACACAATCACGTCTGTGCTTTTCATCCAGGAAGCTATAAACAGGAATAGAAGCTGTGGTTCTGAAACTAAGTACAAGAAATACAAGCTTTTGTCAATTTCAGAGCCGCCTCGGAAGTGGATGTTGGGTCAAGACATTCTCTTGCTTCCCAATCCTGATTGTCCTTTCTGCTCCCTTTCTTTGACAACCCCCCCTTTCTTCCCACCCTTCTTCCTCCCTCCCTCCCTTAAAGCAAATATTGATTTCTTACAATGTTTTAGCCCTTGGTTCAGAGAGAATTGCACTGATAAAATACTTGACCAAAGCAACATAGAGTATGGGGTGTTTATTTCCAATAATGAAACTCCCTGGGTCATATACTCGATAGTTAAAACAAAACAAAACAAAACAAAAAACAAAAAACAACAACAACAAAAAAACAAATAAACCATTTTTCTCCTTGTTCTAAGGCCAGAAAGTCCTGGTTTGGGTGACTCCATCTGCTTGTAGCTTTTTCGGCTACACAAAGGCCCCAGCAGATGTTAACTAGTGGGAGTGTGTGCAAGAGACTAAGAGAATATCCATCCGATGAAGCAGATTGGAACAGGGAGCAGGGATTTTAGCTTCGTTTTTCTTTTTTTCAGTGAACTCATAAAAACCAATGAGAGTCTATGATAATCCCAGCACTGTGAGCTAAGTATGTATTACTGGGCCCCGCCTCTTAATTACTGGGCCCCGCCTCTTAATTACTGGGCCCCGCCTCTTAGTTACTGAGCCCCGCCTCTTAGTTACTAGACCCCGCCTTTTAAAAAAGCAGCACCACAACTTCACAGTACCAGGTAACAAACTTCAAGATCGCACACGAACCACAGAACACAAAGTGACTTTCCCGTTAGTTGTCGTTCCTCACAGTACATGGTCTACCATACGGCAGAAATGCAATAAAAGGGCAGCAAGCTAATGACTGAATTGTAGATCCCCATTTCATCTAGTGCAACCATCTTACAGTTTTAATACGATAAAATCACATAAAAGGCTTGCCACTTCGCCACTTTGTAGTGTGCCGAGGTGCAGTAGTGTTTAATGCATTCGCAATGTGCTAGCCTCTCGCCATCCCACATTTCCACTTTCCCCTACCAAAGACCCCAAACTCACAGCCCACTCCTCTCCAACCTCAACTCTGTCGCTCGCTAATGTACCATCTTTTCCTGTCAACCATATCATTTTTGTAAATGAGAGAAAAACCAGATGAGAGGTTCAGCCGAAATCCCAAGTCACACAGGCACTAGTGATCTGGACATCTTATCAAAGAGTTTCCTCTCTACCAAACCATTATGGTGTTTCATGAAGCAGTTACCTAAGCAGCTTCCTTAAGAAATGTAGCTCATTTTCCCCCTTTCTTGGGTACATATAAGACAGTCATATTCATTATGATTCCACCAGCTCGAGTGCATGATTGAAGACTATTTCCCAAGCATGTTCCAGTAGAAGCTGTGCAGTCATTATGGTGTTCCGGGCACTCCCATAGGCACCTTGCAAACATCACCTCCCGTTATCCTCAACATATCGCAGGGGGTGGGGAAAGGGGAGGACTGACATGCCATTTTCTAGCAATTTTTAGGAGAGAAAATTGCAATAGAAGGACCTTAAGTCTTCTACTCATGGTCACAGAGATGATGAAATCAGTAGAGTCATCGGATTTCTTTTCGAGTGGATGGTTAGAAGGGATGCAGATCACAGGGTGCATAAAGGTGTCCTTTCGTCATTGTTCTCCGCCACAGGGGACTTCTTTCAAAAACCATCAGCAGTCTGTTCCACGGCCATAATGAGATTTTTTTTAATGGGAGAATAGCTTATTCACTGTTATAATTATTAGTATCTTTTCATTGAATATTTCACATATGCATGCATTATATATTGATCTTATCAACAACCCTTACTGTCACCATCCTATTGACCATATGTTCCCAACTCAATACATCATGTTCCCATAATCTGATTAGTACTATTCCTGTGTGCAGAGGTATAGGTTTTTCTACTGGGGGCAGGAACAATATTTATTTATTTGTTTACTTATCCACTTTATATCCAATCTCTTCTCTCCCTCCCAGCCCCCCCCACCCACACACAGCCCCTCCACCAACCTTCCTCCCCTCTCCTTTGAGAGGATGAAGGCTCCCCTTGTATATTCCCTCACCTGGTACATCAAGTCTCTGTGAGGCTAGGCAAATCCTCTCCCACTGAGGCCAGGCAAGGCAGCCCAGTTAGGGAACATATCCCACAGACAGGAAACAGCTTTAGGGATAGCCCTATGCTCTAGTTGCTGGGGATCTTACATGAAGACCAAGCTTTATAGCTGCTACATATGTGTGGAGATGCCTAGGCCCAACCCATGTATGTTTTTTGGTTGGTGTTCCAGTCTCTAAGAGCTCCTAGGGTTCAGATTAGTTGACTTTGTTGGTCCTCCTGTGGAATTTCTATCCCCTTTGGGGGCCCTCAGTCCTTCCCTCCAACTCTTCCATAAGAGTCCCTAGCTCTGTCCAATGTTTGGCTGTGGGTTTCTGCACATCTGTTTCAGTCAGCTGCTAGGTGGATCCTCTCAAAGAGCAATCATCTTAGGCTCCTGTCTGCAAGCATGACAGAGCATCATCAATAGTGTCGGGGACTGGTGCTTGCTGATGGGATGAGTGTCAAACTGGGCTTGGCCATTCCCTCAGTCTCTGCTCTATCTTTGTCCCTGCTTTTCTTGTAGATAGGATGAATTTTGGGTCGGACAGTTTTATGGGTGGGTTGTTGTCCTTATACCTCTGCTGGGGTTCCTGCCTAGCTACAGGAGATGGCCTCATCAGGTTCCATATCCCCACTGCTATGAGTCTCAGCTAAGGTCACCTCCATTGACTCCTGAGAGCCTCTCCCATCCCAGGTCTCTGGCGCATCCTGGAGATGCCCGTCACCTCCAACTCATCAAAACTGAAGATTTCCATTCATTCACCTGGCCTTCGGCCCTCCCTCCTGTCTTTCCCCATACCTGGTCCGGAACCCACCCCATTCCCTTCTCCATTCTCTCTTCCACCACGTTCCCTCCCTCCATCTGCCTCCTATGACTACTTTATCCCGCCTTCTAAGTGAGATTCAAGCATCCTCACTTGGGTCTTCCTTCTTGTTTAGCTTCTTTGGGTCTGTGGAGTGTGGCCTGGAACCTGAACTAATATCCACTTATAAGTGAGTACATACCATGCATGTCCTTTTGGGACTGGATTACCTCACTCAGGACGTTATTCTCAAGTTCCACCATTGGCCTGCAAAATTCAGAATGTCTTTGTTTTTAATAGCTGAATAGCATTCCATTGTGTAGCTGTCCCACATTTTCTTTATCTGATCTTCAGTTGAGGGACATCTAGGTTGTTCCCCTTGTTCCACATCATTGACAGCATGTGCTGTCACTTGAGTTTTTGATCTTACCCATTTTGATGGGTGTAAGAGGGAATCTCAGGGTCATTTTGATTTGCATTTCCCTGATGATTAAGAACATTGAATATTTCTTTAGGGGCTTCTTGCCACTCAAGATTCTTCTGTTGAGAGTTCTCTGTTTATCTCTGTACCTCTTTTTTTTTTTTAATTGGCTTGTTTGGATTGTTGGTGTCTAACTTCTTGAGTTTTTTCTAACAGTGTTTCCTCTCCCCAAAGGAAAGTAACTTTCCCTCCTCCAAAGGGTATCAACAGCTAAACCCCTCAGCTAAAGGTCTCATGTATCCCCCATGCTTATTCAACACACCCACCAAACCTCAAGACCCCAGAAACATCCTAGAAAAAGAGTTGGAAAAAACGTTCTAGCTGGTGAACGGAGAGGAATCCTCTGGATACAACATGGCTATTACACACATGAAATCATACAAGCAACAGTTACTTGGCTAACACATTTTGAAACAAGACTATAGATGTGGTACTTATCAAGCATTTGACCAAATGAGCCTTAAAATAAATGTGCCAGTGATTATTTATACACAGTAAATAAGCCAACCTTCAGTGAACAGTCTGAGTTATGAGAAATAATAATGAACAATGATAAAATAAGAGCCACCTGTCTCCCCAGCCTTAGGGAGCTCCTGCTTAGGGAGCCTCCCACCCTCACAGATTCTGATCATCTCCACAGTGCTGAGGGGCAAGCTTATCTGGGGTCATATAGTGTGTAGTCTTCAGGTCTGCTGTTCCAGTGACCCACTTCCTCCAACAAGGTCAAACCAGCTCCAACCAGGTTACACCTCTGGACACCTGTCAAGTAGTACTCGTCCCTAACGACCAAGCATTCTAATATAAAAGCCTATGGAGGCTATTTCTATTCAAACCGCCATGGAGCCACACCAGAAAGCATTTAGAGAAATAATGTGGTACTCTCTGGGTGTGTGTGTGTGTGTGTGTGTGTGTGTGTGTGTGTGTGTGTACTTTATGGAGCAGGCTTTAGGACAGAGTGACAATCTGACTTCAGTATGTTGATTGATGGCAAATGCTTTGTTAACTGTAATTAATGATTGATTAGATGTTGGGTCTGATGACTGTTGACCTTCCGATTCTACAGAGCACACAAGACACACAATATATTATTTTTGCAATTATCTTTGTCATCTGTCTCTCTCTCTCAACAACCATTCAGAAGCTCCTCTTCTCTGTTTCTGTGCTAATAAATTAGGGGTCCCATAAGTGGCTTCGTTCAGATTCATTTTCTTCCCTCACTTAGTGAGCAGACATCTACAGCTGCTCCTCAGACTTAACCCATCTGCCCGGAGATGCACTGTTACAGACAGCCATCCATAAATATTGGCACATTGACAAGCTGACTGTAGATAGGAGGGAGGATTCTATTGTTGTTGCTGCTGTTGTTGTTATTTTTATTATCCCTGATTAAAAGAGAGGCCAGATTGACAAGACAAGGCCTCTGATGTTCCTTCTATTTTGCGAATTGTCTGTCCACATAATTATATTTTTATGAACAACGTTACGATACATACATGCTACGCTCATGAGCACAGTTGCTGGTGAATTGCCGAGAGCCAGTTCTATGCTCTCCATATTATGAGGCAAAGCATGAGAGAAGGGAGAGCTCAGACTTGGAATTAGGAGATAGTCTCACTGTATAAGGAAACCTTACCGGCTGGAGCAAGCGTCCTGCGCTATTAGTGCAGACATGGAATCTTGCGGCACATTTCAATGTAAGGATTGCACAATGGTCCGTATGCTGTCCCCACTGACACAGTCAGAGGCTGGTGAAGCTCTGCATTTCCGTTCAGAATATGAGTGCCTTTTAAAATTATATGTCAGCTACTTAAGGATGGGGGGTTTCAGTGTTTCTTTATGTGGATATGTGCATGTGTGTGGGTAGGTGAACATGCACGTGTGTGCCAAGTGAGGCATTTGGTTCTGCTGAGCTTGAGTGAGAGACAGTTGTGAGCTGCCTGAAGTGGATGCTGGGAATCAAACCCAGGTCCTCAGCAAGAGCAGTGAGTGCTCTTAGTCAATGAGCCAGTCTCTCCAATCTCCTGAATACCTTTTTTTAACGGGACATCTTAAGGGATGACACATTCACAATTACTTGAAAAACTCCCACTTTCAAAGACTTAGGCTATTTCTGTCCCCAGGAGAAAGAGAGAGAGGGAGGGAGGGAGGGAGGGACGGAGGGAGAGAGAGAGAGAGAGAGAGAGAGANAGAGAGAGAGAGAGAGAGAGAGAGAGAGAGAGAGAGAGAGAGAGAGAGAGAAACTTTGTTTCAGTTTGCTTTGAGGGTAAATCCTAAAGAGGTCCAAGCATGAAAACCATTGTGTTGCACCATGGGGATGGTTTAGAAGGAAATCCATGGAGTGTCTACATGTAGAGAGTCTGCACTCCAGCAGAGAAAGATGGCTAAGCCTGCTATCACAGCTGAGATGACACACAAATACAGGATGCCAGGAGCCAATTACTATCTGTCCAATGTGGGTGTGGTGATTCCATGTCATTTCCAGCCCGACAAGGAAGACACAACTGCCCAGTCATCACAAGATTTCGTTCATGGTGCTCCCTTCCAGCAAGACCCACACCTGCAAACCTAACCCCTAGGACCCACAAACAGGCTCTGGAAACATAATCAGGCAGTAGGAAAGCCTGGTAGGGCTTCTGCTTTTCAGCCCATACAATGACCTTGAGATTCATCCAGGCTGTCATTTTTCTTGAGTTTGTTCTCCTTTCCCAGTAAGCAGTACTCCCCGTGACCACTGTGATTCACATTTTTTGCTGAATTAGTTTGTAAAAAGAACATTCTGGTTCTTTCCAGTTTGGCTAGAAGAAACTGTAATAATCCTGTACAAATGGAGACAGGGTTTTTGTTGTTGTTGTTGTTGTTGTTTTCTTAAATGCAAGAGTCCAGGAAGCCAGTGACCAGACTTATAGTGAGAATGTATTTACTTTTGGAAAAGAAAAGAAACTATTTCTCAGAGTGGCTCCAAGCTCTGATGTTTTGATCAACAGTATTGGAGATTCAGCTATCCAGCCTCACTGGAAACATTGGATGGTCTATAAATTAGTTTTGCCTGTTCAAAGAGATGACGACACATCTAGGCTATGGATTGGTTTGCATCTCCCTGATAGCTAGTGATGTTGAGTATATTTTTGCATGCCCTGTTGGCATGTGAGGCGTGTACCTTCCTTTCTGGTTTTGCCAGGTATATCTTTATGTCTTTTGTCCCCTTTCTATATAAACTGTTTGAATTTTGCATTCCTATGCATTGAGAGTGATTTCCGTATTATAGGAATGGTCCCCTGTCATGTAAGTCATTTGTAGATGCTTCTGCCAATCTAGAGCCTACTGAGCCTCCTACCAGGTACTTTGACTGAGAAAAGTTTATACTTTCCTTGTAAATATGTATACGTGTGTCCAGAGAGATGGCCCAACTGTTAAGCATACTTACAGTTTTTCTCAATAGGACCCAATATTGTTTTCTGACACCCATCTAAGGTGGTTCACAGCTACCTATAATCTAGCTTTGATGCCCCTCTTCTGGACTCCTCTGTCACCTGCACACACATGATGTGCACTCACATAGACACGTAAATTTAAAAAAACACTAATTGTTTAAATATGTATAATGTGTATATTCCATATACATATATTATACAGGCATGTTTCCTATACTTTTCTCTAAACTGTAGAGACAGTTTCATGATATCAGGATCAGAAATGGTGCTCCTGTCTACCAATCATGTCTTGTGAAAGCAAATGCAATAGATGTCCTGGCTTACTCTATACCAGACAGTGTGGAATAAGATGCATCCAGTGCTCAGGCAATCTGCAACTCTCCCAGCAGACTGGCCACACAGGTGTGGTGTGGCTATGTGTGCTAAGCCCTTTCACTCAGGAGAATAAGTTCCTGTACAGGATGGAGATCAGGAGCTCTGGGAACTGGGGGACTCAAGGAGGGAGAAGATGCATCAGGATGCGATGGCTTCTTCACATTACAGCCTTGATGAGATGTCTGTGCCCCACATCATAGTTCATCCAGACACACTTCAGGGGGACTGACATCAAAACTTGGAGAGATTGTCTCTTATAAGACGCAATGGAAAAGGATCATAGGGGCCGGAGAGATGGCTCAGCGGTTTAGAGCACTGACTGCTCTTCCAGAGGTCCTGAGTTCAATTCCCAACAACCAAATGATGGCTTACAACCATCTGTAATGGGAGCTGATGCCCTCTTCTGGTGTGTCTGAAGACAGCCAACACTGTACTCACACATATGAAATAAATAAATCTGAAGAAAAAAGAAAAAGAAAAGAGCCATGGGGAAGTTACAGGGTGTGATAAGGCTTATTACAGAGGGAATTTGAGAGTGTGGTCAATCTCTGGCTTTTTCGTCTGTGAATTTTCCTTGTATATTTTTCATAGCCGATTTAAATATTCCAAGATAGTTAACAAAACACAAAAATATCAAGTTTCCTTCCAATTTTCATATTCTATGATATTTATTTTCAGTTCCAACTGGCAGGTGGACAATTCATAGCTAGTATAAACAATGCTGACCTGGTTTCTGTGTCAGGGGAGCAACAGGTGACCCATGTATTTGCATATCTGGCTCTTCAAACTATTAGCAGAGGGGGTATAGTTTCCCAAAGTAATGCATACATATAAGCATGCATCATATATGTATATGTGCATACAAATATATATACATGTGTGTAGACACATGTCCTAATATATATATAAGCCATAAGTTGAAAACTCCCACCACAATAAACCATCTAACTTCTAAAATGTGCTTGTTCCTACAACTTCATCAATATATTTATCAGAAACAGCTTTTAGATAGGTCTAGAAAACAGGTCAAAGGTTTACTTAAATGGGATTCCTCTAGTATTCAGTTTTGTTTCCAGGAAATACTTTTAAGATCATTGTTTGAACTTTAAAGATGAAGCTATTTTGAAACTAGTGGATTACAGTACACAGATTATTTTACAGAACTATCTGTTACCACCTAACACACACACATTCACACTCACACACATACACACACATGCATGAGTACACATGCACACACACTCACAGGTACACAGGCACTCATACACACACAGAGGCACATATGCACACAGACCCACTTATCCATAATCACACAGAGAAACACAATACACACATATACATGCACATATACACATGAGTACATATGCACACATACACATACATCCAGGCACACCTACACATATATACACAGAGACAAACAGTTCACACACATACACACATGCACATATTCACATATATACACATAAATACACAATATACACCCACAGATACTCAAGGACATATACATGCACAGACACTCAATATACACACTCACACAGAGACACAGGCACATATATACACACACAGCATACTGACATAGAGACACATGCATGTACACACATGTACACACACACACACAGCTCTCTGAGCTTAAAACAAAGAAACTCTCCTATTGTCCATCGGCTTTGGCCATCCAAGGCCACCTTTCCCTGGAGAACAGTTGGCAATTCGTTATGGGTGAGGAGGATCTGCCTTCACAGGAGGGACCTGCAGCTGCCAGTTGGCCCACCAGCCTCTTGGACTCTACAGAATCTCCTCCTGACCTATGTTTAGTGACAATGGAGACTGCCTTCTCATAGTCCCTCATTACTACTTCCTCCCAAATGATTCCAGCATGATTCTTGCTCCAGACAGCCTGCTGGTTGATGTGAGATCTGCCGCCATTGTCCTGGCTGCTCTCAGACTCTCCAGAGTTGTGGCTAGTAATCATTCTAGCCTTTCAGACTCCAGAGGAAACAACGGAGAGGGCAAACTGACTTACAAATCAGAACGTGCAGTACAGGCAAGAAGGGAAGCCACTTAAATACATTCCAGATCCGTCTTCCTGAGGCCACAGCAAGAGGAGACTCCTGATTGACAGAACAATATCCCCGCGGTTCACCGAGTGGCACTGCCAGGAATCTATTTTATAAGTTAAATGCTTACAATAAAACATTAATATAATTTATCCTAAGAATGTCTGCTGAATCTCTTTCTCTCTTTGATGGCAGAGAGGGAAGTCAGGGGCAGTTTGCCATAGTGATGTGATACCCTGGCAAGAAAACGCTGCATGCTATATCACAAACATATGGTCCCGGTGATGGTTTCACAGTCAATTCTTTTAACTGCTTTTTTCCCCGTTTGGAGGGACCTCTTCTAGACAAGAATAATATGTTTTCTTGTCAACCTATCACATCAACCATGAACACATGTCTCTGCTTTCTGAGTTTACATGGTTAAGAAGTTAAAACTTAACCTCACATTTCTTGTGACCTAAGTTTTGATTTTGCAGTTAAGTTGATCGTCATAGCTTCTCTCTGGTGAAGTAACTCGGTTTGCCTCTCAGTTAAGGAAATGCTCCTCATGCCCCCTCCCTCCCCCATGGTTAACATTCCTCAAGTTACAACTGATTAAATTGGGATGTGTACAAAATATGTCAACCATGATGGTAAGAAGACTCCAAACTTAAGGTCAGGAATTAGCCTCCCATAAGACAAATCTGGCCCACAGATGTGTCTCATTAGGCTTAGAAAGTATTCAGGCTTTTTTTTTTTTTAAATTAGTGGCCAAGTTTTAAAAATTGATATGCTGCAAATAGAAAATGAGGTCTTCAAGTTTAAACAACAACAACAAAGAAAACTAGCAACCTCAACCTGCAATTGTTACATTGTTGCTTAGTAATGTCAGCACAGTGCCTTGTTCAGGTCTACCCTATGGGATACATGTTCTTCATTGACACTGGAGGTCCCAAACCTGTCCATAGCTGAACAAGCCATGCTCTTTTTCCTTTTAATTTTTTTTTAAATTATAAGGAATTCTGAAAGAATGAATGATGTTGAACCCGAAAGACAATTGCTTCTGAAAGATATCCCTCGTTATACAAAGAATTGTTCCTGGCAGCATCTGCTAGGTAAATAACATTCTGTTGCCTCCAAACCAAAGGAAGGCACATTTTGCTCCCATGTAGTGATAACATCATGACAGGGAAAGGAACAGACCAGACATCACTGCCTCTGGGAGCCTTTGGGGGAATACCACCAGTGAAAGCAGAGCCATGAACTGACCACTGGTCTCTGAGCCTCCTCTAGTCCCATGAAGGTATCCAGCACCCTTCAGGGATGTTAAGTGGAGTGCCTGCTGACTGGAAATCCAGTTTGAATAGGAAAATATTACATGAGCCTCCGAGTCTTCAGCCGGTCTAGTCTTTGACTGGCTAGAATGAGGGTTAATGAATATCAATGTCATCCTTCAGGTCCACAGGCAGACCTGTAATTAGATTTGTCACAGAGTTTGCCTCTCTGGTCCCAGAGGGTTTGGATCTTTTTTTTATTCTGATATCACATGGCAATCAGATGTATAGTTTTTCTCCCGGTTAAAATATTATTTTTTTTTAAAAAATCGATAACATCAACACAACTGTCAAAATGAAATTTTTAAAGCAATGCAGTGCTTTAAAGGCAATTCCGAGATTTTATTTACTAAAAGCATGACTCATACACACACATTATATTTGCACGTGTATGTACTTTCCCCGAAGTCTTTATAAACCACTAGAAAAAAAAAATGACGACTGTGGTTGGTGTAAATAAAAAAAAGCAATAATCTTGAAAGCTTAAGACTGATGTAGGCAGACCTTTCTCCTCTGAAGTTTGGCCTTTTTACACAGACCAGGGTCTGGCAATGTAAAAGCCCACTGGCCATTCCCAGCCTGATGCTTCTTTTGTCAATAAAGTTTTATTGCAGCACAGCCAACCTATCGGAAAAGACTTGATCCAAAAGGAACTGCTGCCTTCAAACCCCAAAGATCCATTGACTGGCGCTTCACAGGAGAAGGAGGGTAACTTCTGTTATCAACTCACCCATGCTCTGTCTGCACCATGGGTTCTTGTCAGTCAAACAAAAGCATTCTCGAAGTCTCTATCCGAGACCACTAAACAGGAAAGCCACATACTCCCCATCTGGGCTAACCACTAAACAGCTCTGTTTTACTTTTCTGGCTGCCCTAATCTCTATTTTTACCTCACATGGGAAGACCTTAAACTCCACACTCTTTTCATTTTCACATGGAATACCCTCACACAAAAGAATTTCTTGAGCCACAGAGTAAGTAGATTGTGTTGCTTAAGGAATAAGGTCAAGTGGGAGTCTTGTCTTCTCCATAACTAGGGAGATGGCTCAGTGGTTAGATTGGTTTTTGTTTGTTTATTTGTTTGGGGGGTTGTTTGTTTGTTGTTGTTTGTTTTGTTTTGTTTTTGCTCCTGAGGAGGACCCAGGTTCAAATCCCAGCTCCTACCTGATAGTTAACAACCATTTTGAACTCCAATTGCAGGAGATCGGATACCCTCTTCTGACTTCTGTGGGGACACCAGCCATGTACCCAGCACATAGACGCGCATACAAGCAAAACACACGTGCACATTTAAATTTTAAAAAAATCTAAAAACGTGTTTTTTTAAAAAAAGGTTCCCAATTTCCTGAAAGCGGCTAATAACTTTGTGACAGAGAGTTCTAGACCAATGCTGGTGTCCTCAGAGACAGCAAAGGGCAAAACCGAGAAAGCTATTTGTTTCTACCATCTTAGCTTCGTGGGAATGTTTCATTTTCCTTTCCCCACTTAGGAAGATGCACCGAGGACCTTGCCACTGTGGTTCGCAGTCCCGATGCACTGGTGAAAATCTGGTCCAGCGAACCGATTTGTTCATTACTAAGGTTGCTCCCACTGTCCATAGCAATTCATCTCACACAGCCTGCAAAAGTGATGGTATTACTTCTGCTGCGAGGATTTATACCTCCGAAAGATATCCTGGAAATTACATTCTAGATGACAGACGAATATATTGTTGCTAAATATAATTTGTATATATCGTCAAATGAGTGGATTTTGCTCAGAAATCGAATATACTGAGGATTCCTGTGGCTGGCAGTAAGTCAACAGAGATACCACGAGACACAGTTTTTCACTTACACCTGAAAATGCCTGATAAGATGCAAACATTTCTTTAAATGAAAAGGCAAGGGCTGGTGAGGTGGCTCAGGGGATGGAGGCACTTGCTGCTAACCCAGGCTAGCTGAATTCGAGCCCTGGGACCTACACAATGCAAGGAAAGAACTCATTCCTTCAAGGTATCCTCTGACTGGGTTTCATGTGTGTGTCATGGTGTAAGTGCATCGTGGCGTACATGCAACCCGGGATATATGCACACACACACACACACACACACACACACACACATACACACACACACACCACACCACACATCTTAAAAGTAGCAACCACAAAGATGAGCTGCCCATGGAGGAATCCCCAAGGGCCTGCAACTGAGCAAGGATTACAAGAACTTCCTCTCATATCTCTCTTCTGCACACCACGTAGCTTTCTGGATCTCTTCCAGGCATCTTTAGCTTCTCAGTTGTGCTGAACGTTTTTGGCTCCAGACAACTCTCTACCTTTGCCCTTCCGTACATACACAAGGTTATGATGTAAAGTCATTGCTCCCTTGAAGCTAAAAAAGAGCAAGTAGGACTTGATGTTTAAAGCACTGCATCATTTGTATTAGTATACAATAAAGTAAAGCAGGGTTGTAAAGTTAGAAAATATCTAAGGTCTAGCGGGGGAAGCCTGTAACACTGATAAATAGAATCCTAGAACTAAAAAAAACAAAATGAAGCCCGGCGATGCCTCAGTGGCTAAAAGAGTTGGTTGCATAATCGTAAGGAGATGAATTCAAATTCCCACTTAAAAAGTTAGCCAGGTGCAGTGATGTGCACCTGTAACCCTAGACCTGGGGGAGGGGGCTGGAGACAGGCAGGTCCTGGGGTTGTCTAGTTAGGGAGTCCAGATGAACCAGTGGGAGCCAGGGCTAGTGAGGGGCATGTAAACAACTTCTAACCCTGAGCTGTGTTCACACACACACATACATTCACACAGACACACACATATGTACACACAGTCATACACATGCATACACACAGATACACACATAACTACACACACATACATATGTACATATACACACATACACACACGTAAACACACAATAATATACATACTACACATATGTACACACATACACATGCATGCATACACATACACACATAGACATATACACATACATACATACACAAGCATACACACATACATACACACGTACACACATACATATATACATAAAGAAAAAGAGAGACAGAGATTCAGAAAAAAACGAGTAAGAATAACTGTGTTCATGGATAAAAATGGTCAATATTATGAGTTGAGTTTTCCCTCATGTGACCTAGACATCCAATACAATCTCAACAAAACTCCAGTGACCATTTCTGTGGATTTAAATCTTAGCCTGAAATTTATGTAAATACATAAATACAAAATGTACAAAAATAGATAAGAGAATGATGAGAAGGGGGAAAGATGAAGGACGGATGCCACCAACGAGCAGTCTCAGGTCAGAGCTGCAGAACTTGTGGAGCTAAAAAATTAAAAATAAAACCTGCATGAATGGAAGATTGCAGAATCCAGAGAGAGAAAGAGACCCACAGGAGCACAGGTAACCAATCCATGTCAAATCAGCAAGAGCAAGGCTGGAGAGACAGCTCAAAAGACTACCTTTGCAGAGGACCCAAGTTCAGTACTCAGCACTCATATGGTGGTTCAGAACCACATGTAACTGCAGTTCCAGGGGAGCCAGCACCCTCTTCTGGGATCCAAAGGCACACTGCACTCACATGGCACACAGACATGCAGGCAAAACTCTAATACATACACAACATGAAATAAACAGTAATAAATATTTAATAAAAACAGCCAAGGCAATTGCAATGTGATGGAGACATTTTCAACCAATGGTACTAGTGGACCACTGCATTATAAATAAAATAAAATAAAATCAGGTCACAGGCCTTACATCCTGTATAAATTTCCACTTGAACTGGACCACAGACCTCAATATAAACTGAAAATATAGAACTCTTAGTAGATGAAACAGAAGAAAGTAGAGATGAGAATGGACTCTCACTGTATCATTCGCTATGATGTGACATAATAAAGCACGTGGTACATGGTCCTTCGTCAAAATTAAAATGTTATATCTTCAAATAAAATTGCTAAGACCAAGAGTTGGGGGAGGCACTTGAAGAGTGACGGGGAGGGGCATGAAATGTTTGAAATAAAGGCAAATCTATGAAAGGACATTGATCACAACATAGAAAGAACAGCTAGAACTCATCAATAAGGTGAACAACCCCAGCATAAACTATAGCTCACCAGGAAACATAAACAGGGAAGACACATGAGCACAGGGTGATCGTAGGTCTTGAGGGAGCTCTCACAAGCAAGTAAGCTCACAGCTACCACAATGGCTGAGTTCTGACAACACAAAGCTACTGGAGCCACAGGCCACAGGAACTCTGCTGAATTGCTAGGGGGTGGGAGGGCTGCGTGTGTGCAAAAATGACCAGCCAATCGGTAAGGCTGTGTGGAGAGCCCTTGTAACAGCCAGCATGGTCTTACCCTTCAATCCAGAAATGATGTCACTTTGTACTTATCCAAGGAAGCTGGAAATTGATATCCACAAAAATCCCTGAACACAGACACTCGTAGAAACGTCAAAACTCACTTCCACACCTTGGAAGCAAGCAAGTAGCCCTACTGTCAAAGAAGGCATCATTAAGCTGTAGTGCATCCCAACAAGGGAATATTATTTACCACTGGAAAGAAGTTAACTATCTAAACATGAAAAGATGCAGAGAGAGACAGAATCTTAAAACTATATAGAAGGCGACTGGAAAGATGGCTCAGTGGTTAAGAGCACTGACTGCTCTTCCAGAGGTCCTAAGTTCAATTCCCAGCAATGGCCCACAATTATCTACAATGCTGTGTCTGAAGACAGCTATAATGTCTTCAGACATATGCGTAAAATAATACATAGAATAAATATACATGTACATAAAATACATACATATTCATGTATATAAGAAACACTTAAGTTAAATAAATAAAATCTTTTTAAAAACTACAGGGAAGAAGCTGGCATGTAATGCTGTACAACTGAATCATTGCACTCTGGAAAAGCTCAACTGTAGATAGAAAAACATAAATGATTGACACAGGTTAGGAAGGGTAAGTCAGGATTTGGAGGGTGTGTGTGCGTGCGTGTGTGCGTGTGTGCGTGCGTGCGTGTGTGTGTGTGTGTGTGTGTGTGTGTGTGTGTGTGTGTACGTGTGTGCAGACATACACTTGCCATAATCAATGTAGTTATGGAGGACAGAGGACAACCTGCAGTGATCTTTGTTTTCCATTCTGCTTGAGAGAAGGTCCCTTGTCCCGGCTGAGTGCAGCACACTTGTTAGCTTGCCAGCTTCCAAAGCTTCCATTGTCCTCACCTTCTGTCTCACCACAGGATTACAGAGAAGAGTCCACTCAGATGGATTTGGAATTCTGAGATTGCAGACATAGTGCACCCAGCTCCACATGGAGTGCTGGATCACAGAGACATAGTNCACCCAGCTCCACATGGAGTGCTGGATCACAGAGACATAGTTCACCCAGCTCCACATGGAGTGCTGGATCACAGAGACATAGTCCACCCAGCTTCATATGAGTGCTGGATCACAGAGCCATAGTCCACCCAGCTCTACATGGAGTGCTGGATCACAAAGACATAGTCCACCCAGCCCCATGTGGAGTGCTGGATCACAGAGACATAGTCCACCCAGCTCCACATGGAGTGCTGGATCACAGAGACATAGTCCACCCAGCCCCATGTGGAGTGCTGGATCACAGAGACATAGTCCACCCAGCTCCACATGGAGTTAGGCTGTCACACTTACTTTCCAGTGCTCTTTGTGAACTGAGCCTTGGGCATTCTTGAAACAGAAAAAGAAAAAATAAAACCTTCTGAGTGATCCTAAATAGGTAGATAAATTCCAGTGTCTACTCCAAACCAATAGGCTCGCAATACCAAGACCCGACACATATCAGCACATCTTCATCAGGTGTACTGTTTGTGCTTGGGAACAACTGGTAACAGTGCGGGCTGTACCCATAGGAAAGGAAGGAGGTATGTGGGATATCTTTGTAGGTTCCTCTCTACTTGATCTGAAGTCTAAACCTGCTCTCAAAATCTATTTTCAAAATAATCTTATAAGGAGAATTTGTGCATCGATGTTGAACACTGCTAAGTATTGCTTGGTGAAATTTCACTGAGCGACCATATAACTAGAACTCCGATAAGAGACAAACATTTGAGTTATCCCAGGTGATGGGTCTACACTTCCCTCCATTTAAGATGTTACATCTAATTCAGTTGACTTCCAACAGTTTTGAATTTATACAAATGAATTGTAGCAGAACATATTTCTTAATATACATCTTCCCTCATTCAACATTATATGTATGACACTTTACTCAGGTGCTTGAGCATGGTAGCCTCTTCATTTTTTTTAGCATCATATTCCCTTGGACCAGATGAATAAAGAGCAGCTTTTGTATCAATTCCACTGTGATGGACACTGGTTGCTTCTGGTTTGGGGCACTAATAAATAAGGGAACCTTCTACGAACACCCACACACATGCTTCCATCTTTAAAACACATTTTACATTTCTAGTCCTAAGAGAATAGAAATGTACAGATGTGAAGATGCTCCGCCAAAGCCAAGCTCTGGAAGTGGCTTTCCAAAGAGGTTGTATTGCTTTACGATCCCGCTAGGAGAATGTGCTAGAGCCAGTCCTTCCATACCGTCAGACTGTCAGCCTTTCCGACGTTAGCCGCTTCTGTGGCCATGTCCAGCTTGGAAGGCATGGACTTTGGAATCAGAGAGATTTGATTTGATGTCCTTTAGGCCGCTTCCTGTCAGCGTGCTTGGTTACAAGCAAGTCACATCTCTTCTCTTGCTCTTATCCCCACCCCCTTCTGAGTGACATCCAAAAGTGGTTGATCTTTGTGGAAAGTGTGTGCAAATGACAAATGAAAGGGATAAAGGGAATGTCACAACTTCTGTTTAAGCATTATCATAGAGCGGTGAGTACTTACCCACAATGGGAAGCACAGCGCACTGTACTCATGGGCATGAGTTGGGAGAGTCAACCCCTCACTTGCCTTCTAAATGGCTGGCATTCTATAGAATAGGG
Source organism: Mus pahari (assembly GCF_900095145.1). Lineage (NCBI taxonomy): Eukaryota > Metazoa > Chordata > Mammalia > Rodentia > Muridae > Mus > Mus pahari. The sequence goes on from NC_034598.1 coordinate 33,970,507, forward strand.
GTGATGAGCTACTCTTGGCACTTTCATCAGATGATTGGGCTGCTATGCCTAATAGAACTAAGGAGACAGTCTAGCACTTTGAGGTCACGCTAGAAAGAACTTGTGTTGCAGATAACACTGGGGCAGATCTGAATTGGCCATTTCTATCTGCTGTCTCTGGCCTCAGATACCCTACGCTGTATTACAACGTCTTGAAAGAAATAGGCAGGAGACCTCAGAAGCCAGCAGGTAAGGGAACCCACTTTTATTTTCAACAAAATTAAGAGCAAGCAACTGCTGTTGGGAAACATCAATCATGCTTTCCAAACATGTTTGCTACAGTATCCAGGCATGAATGCACTCATTTGTCAAAACCCAACCGCATCTTTGCCTGCAAAGAGGTGTCACGTTGCCTTAAGAATTGAGAAGTGAACTTGTTGATAATCCGTCTTCTCACTTAGTTTACAGAAACCAAAGCCCCCTTCAGTGTCAGGAGAATGAGCTCATGATTTTTAAGGAGACATGGAGAGAGCTTCATGTCTTTCCATAGACAGTAAACATCCAACAGTTCCCTAGACTATAGACTTTGTCTACACCACAACAAGCAAACACTTCCGTAGGAACTAATTCACCACAGTAAAAGTGGCTGTTTTGTAGAGGGGGGGCACTCAATCTCCCTCTTTTGCTACTTTATTGTCGGGCAGGGAGGAGAGAGTGGCTTTTACAAGTGTTTTTTTGCTGGCTGTGAGGGACCTACTCTCAATTTGGTACCCAAGCATGAGCCCCGTGGCTCTCAGTGAACCATGTGTACATGTCTTCATGTTTAATGGTAGTTATGGTTGTCTCCCCAATACAAGGCTCTTTAGAAACCGTGGAAGACTGATTCTCAGCTATTAAGTCCACAACACTCTTTTTTTTTTTTCAGCACAATTCCTTTAATTTTTAAAGGCTTGTATAGTTAAAAGGAATTGAAGTCCATGTGTTTTTTATTCCTGGGCACTGACATCATCAAAATAGCCTTTTAAACAGCTGGTTGAGCCCTTTTTAATAAAGTCCTCTTATGACTTGTTGCTTTTGGAAAACAGAGTCTTTTTTGCCAAAGGCAAATGAACCCAAGTGCCAAAAGACTTGGATCGTGGTCAAAATTTCAGACCGGCAAGTTGATATCCTTTGTACAACGGCTCCTGATGCCCACCTCCATTGAAACGAGTGACCAGGAGGGAAAGGAGCCATCTGAAGCAAGTTCAAGCTCAAACCCACCTTCAAGTGACTAAAGAAATATCTACACTTGCTGCTTGAATAAGGGCTAAACCTGAAACAAATCAGTGTCCAATATGTACTGGAGTATTGCAGTAACATGATCCACTGCCAAGCAGTTAACTTCTCCCTGTTTCTGGTTATCATGAGTAAACCACAATGCCATGTCCTCCAGAGGATACGAGGGCTGATATTTGCATGATGTGATTGTTTTAACAGTCATTTTGGAGGCAATCTCTTCGGTAAACATCTGAGAACTCTCTCCATAGTGCACCCTCCATGCACATTGTGTCTGTACACATAATAGGGTGTGTATGAATGTAAGATACTTACCTAAGGATGTTCTCCCTCTTCCAATAACAACATTCTTGTCTAAAGGCATGAGGACTGTTTGAGAAAGTGAAATTTTAATCCAGGCTCAAAGCGTGTGAAGGAGTCCAGCCTCTAAATAGATCCATATGCTGTCACGGAAACAAAAAACAATTCAGTCTTTTGGGTCTTAACAATGGAGCCTGTTTTTCTCCTTGTCAAAATGAGTATAGCCGAGCAGTAATCAGAGAGATGCATGGTGAAGAGAAGCTGGATTTTATGGGAATCTGTGAAGCGAACGGGCATTCCAATTCCCAAACCCTCCAGCAGAAACATAGGAGTGGAAGTTCTATGTGAGAAGCAAATTCATCTGCCACCAAGAATCTCACAGAGAATTCCACTCGAGTGGGGAAATTAAGAGAGAGAAAGGAAAGGGGATGAGTTATTTGATTTTAGTTTACTGTTCAGATTTTAAAAGTGTGTGTGTGTGTGTGTGTGTGTGTGTGTGTGTTTGTGTGTGTGTGTGCATACATATTCATATAGCATATATATATGTCAAAAGATTTATGAGTTTACCCAAAGCTCTTAGAGAAACTGAATAAGCAAAAAAATTTAAAGTAAAATTCCAGATGATGCCTTATGCGACTGTACCTCTGGTCCTATCTTTGTCATCTGTATCTTTATTTTTAAAACTTTGTCTAGAGGTTAGATGGGAGGCCTTTTTTTTTCTCTCCACGGTTGGGAGATATCAAAACTTTGGGATCTAGAGGTCTGTGGAAATGAATGGCTTTCATTGTTAACGGACAATCAAAGAATTGTGAATGATTCGCTGCAGGGCCCATTGAAATCTGAATTGTCATTGTGCACTGAACGAGCGGATCAAGGTTAGGGGCTGAGGACAGAAGGCCGGGGAGGGGGGGCGGGGGGGGGAAGTCTAACTGAGGTATCATCCATTGAAGATCAAACAAATTAAAAGTGTTGCCTGTGACAAACGGAACTTGGTTTATATCTATCAAATGGCTCTTTGATTACACAACCTGAAACACATCTCTGCATTATTAAGCAGACGTTTTTCAGAGGTGTTTTATGTGTTGACTTTTCAGGATAATATAGAGAATACCATTTAATAATGTCAGTGAAACTGCCAGATGCTCTGACTTAGCTGTGTGACCTTGGCAAGTTAACAAACTTTCCACACTATAGCCCCCTCATTTACAAAGCAGGAAGGTGATATATAGACACGCTGTACAAGAATGGATTTTTAATAAGCTACAAAGATACCAACATGTTGGATAATTGTCATCCATAGGTATCTCTCTACCTATCCCTTGCTTTTCCCCTCCTTTGTCTCTCTGCTTTTCTCTCCTTCCTCCTATCCTCCAGAGGGCATCCTAGGTTGTCAAGACGAGAAAAGGGCCCCAAGGACCGTATAGGCTCAAATAAACATGAACTTACCCATAAATATAAATAAAAGGATTTATCCAAAGCCGCAAAGCTATGGAACTAGTTGATGGTGCCTAATGGTTCTGAGTCAGTGGTTTCTGACCAAGAAATTAAGATAAGATTTGGTGAAACACTATTCTAACCAGCACCAATTTTCTCAGCTCTAAGATGGGGGTTAAAGCACTATCTATGTCCTGGGATCGCCATGCAGTATTGGCATATAGGAGAATGCTGAGAGCTCACTTTCACTGACAAAATGATATGGATTCTCATTGAGCCGTCACTCCTTTGCCAAGTCCACTTGAGATGGCTCCAGGTGTGTCCACTCCCATGTTTCTGAGTTCTATCTAGGTTAACTCCCCCATGATCTCAGGACACCTATGCAATATTATTGAGTAGCCCAAGCACTAGCAAGCCCTTGGGGGTAGGCCATAACAGGATGTTACTCATCGCTACAGATAAGAAAACTGAGGATAACGTACCCAAGAATACATATGAACGTTTATGAGTAAAAAGAGGGCGGGGCCATCAACCTCACCAAGAGAAAATACAACATCTTCTCCAAGACCTTATGGAGGTCTCCTTTTCCTAGGGGTTTGTTGGCCAACAGCCTACAAGGGCAGAGGGAGCAGGAGAGGTGGGAAGGGTTAAGATTGTTTGCTGGAAGGACTTCCAGAGAGACAACAGCAGCGAGACAGCTCTATTTTAGTGTTCTAGGGGTAGGATATGCTAGGGCTCTTAGTGGAAAAGACGGATCAAAAGACTGATCGGTCAGAACGAAACAGTACCTAATTATCATATGGGTGGGGAGCTAGAACAAGTTTTTTGTGCTGAGTCAGAGAGCTCTACACGGGGATATTCTTCAGATAAGGCCAGGCGTCTATGCTTAGAGGCGCTCTCCAAGGAAGGTTAGCCAGAGAAAGGGAAGCCCTGCTGAAAAGAGTAGTCCTCCATTTTGCCAAGAGATATAAGTGCTAGCCCGACATGATGGACTGAAACCTTAATAGCAGGGCTCTCCAACAACCTGACTTCCTCGAGAAACTTCTATCTGCCTAAGACGTGAGGTCCACCACTAAAAACTGGCAGGTTTTGACCGGGCCTGAAAAATCAAGGAGTAATTGTCCAAGCCCGACTTATTTCTTCTGCGGGAGGCAATCATGGATGGCAGATATCCAAGACATTTTAGCTCAAGATTCAGACGGTCGATTTCTGAGGGGGTGAGGGAGTAGATCTACCCACTGAACCTTGTTCTGTACCATGGATGCACTCACTTTGGGATCACTGTCACCTCCAGAGGTTGATGGTGCTAAAACATCTGTTTGAAGACAGACAGATGTCTGATTATTGTTTGAGTTGGGCTGACAAGCTTCCATTTTTCAGATGTCCTCAGAGGAAAGCCCAGAAACTGTTACCTGAAGAATGCTTGAATTCCTCCCAACTGTTCCAGGTCTGCATTAGGCATTCTGGGAGTTCTCTGCCTGGGATATGAAGTCAGAGACCCCTCCCTGCCGGGTCTGATTACAGCTGCAGAGACACAGATGTGAACAGCTCTAAGACTCTTCTTAACCTGCACATAAATTCTAAAGGCTTTCTCCTTACCCAACCCTCCTTGCAGGAAGCTTGCTTCTCTGTCGATCCCACCCCTCCCCCACCCCACCCCTCCCTCTTACCCTCTTACCATCCAGACAACTATCAAATCCAGTAGGCTTTCCTGAAACAAAGGTCCTCTCTCCATTTGCATATTAAAAGGTCACTGTACAAATGCAAATCATTTAATGTCAAAGCAATGGTCATTTGACAACGTGGCCATTCTGCGGAGTCAGATAAAATAGAAAATTACCTTTGGTTTTGATTTTTTTTTAATTTTGCATGTAATTCTCTGAGGAGGAGATAGTAGGTTGAGCACTGGTCAATTCTCTTTACCTCCAACTTCCGTTCCTTGCGTAGACACTTTATTATTTAAAACGGAGCCCTTGTGTTATGGTCAGTGATAATGAGGGGCATAATTTGCTAAGGCATCTCTTTATTTAAGGTGCTTTCATGACCGGCAATGAGAAATGGCACCAGCCCTCAGCTATAAATGGCAGGCGCCACTGTATTAGTCCTACATCTCTGTATTTCTCTGCAGTCGGTTTTTCTCCCCTCCCCCTTCCTTTTGGTGAAAAATTACATTTCCTTTGTGTCACAGGAACAACAACAACAAAAATAATAAATAGAAATCTGCTCCATGTGAGTTCTGTGGTCCTTCCTCTGTATTAAACTGCAATCATTTCCTGCTTTCTTTCTTTCTTTCTTTTTTTTTTTTTTTTAGTCTGCAGGATTTCCTGAAACATAATTCCACCAGGATGGGTACTGGGTCCAGCTTACTTTTTGTTTTTTTTTTCTTTCCGTGTGCTTTTGTGATTGATGACACTGCAAAAAAACTGATAGGACTGATGTGGCTGCATCTCTAGAAAGTTCTTTTTTCTTCTTCTTCTTCTTCTTCTTCTTCTTCTTCTTCTTCTTCTTCTTCTTCTTCTTCTTCTTCTTCTTCTTCTTTTTAATCTAAACAAACTGCAGTTCTTCAGAGAGAAAGAGAGAGAGAGCAAGAGAGCAAGAGAGCAGGGGAACGGGAGAGCAGGAGGGAGAACAGAAAATTTAATATGTCATTTGCCTTCCTGGCTTCTTGGTTGGTTGGTATGGCTTGGAGTGGGCGCTGCTCAGTGAATGACTCGGCTTTGCCTCTATACTACCAAGAGGACAGCTTGGATGAGTTATTTAAGGTAACAGCCAGGCTGAAATCTGTCATTCAGTCAGGCAAGCTCTACAGTCAGCCTTTTAGAGGGGTAATATAACAAGAATGTGGGTTTTAAGTCCTGCACACCTGAGTTCAACACCTCCCCCCCAAACCTCTTGCCCTCCAACCCCCAGTCCCTCAGCCCCTCCCACCCCGACCCCCAGCCTGGTTAGCATGTGTATCAAGCTTGAGTTTTTGGAGGCCCATTTGCTTTTGGTGAGAGACCAGGGGCTGAAGGACAGTCTTCCCAAAGGGAAGCAACAGAGTTACTGAGAGGAGCCGCCATGGCTGGAAAGATACTGTTGCAAGGAAAGCAGTAACAATGTTATGCTGAAAGACTGAGTTGTCCCTCTTGAGAACCTGGTGCTTCCATAACCGGCCTAGAAAAGAGAAACACCATCTTCGGTCCTGACCATACATCCAGCCTCTTGACAGGCATGGCTTCCTATATTCCACAGGAGAGCCAAGGGACTTTGCAAGCAATCATCAGTGCCGTTGTGGGAATCCATGATGTGTGTTGGTCTGCTGGTTCGGAAAGGTGACTAGTATGGGCTGTGTTCTTCTTTACAGTGATAATAATGTCTGATGCTTCCCCCATGACATAGATCCTAAGCAGAAGCAATCCACCTCACCTCTTAAATCTTAGGTGCATTTTAATCTGACCTTGTTTATTTATTTATCTATTTAAAAGTATGGTAGGAGGGGCCTAAGAGCGAGAGGGGACAGCCTGGTTGATTCCAGAACCTTCATACCTTTTTCATTCTGTGGGGTCCTGAACACAGTATAGAATCATCCAGAAACTCTGAGGTCCAAAGGTTTCTTCTCTTACTTCCCTTTATCCTGTCTCTAGCAAATTCTCCCAGCCCCCCACCCCCCCCAGGATGACATAAAGTGCCCCCCAAATGACATAATTGGGGCAGGAGAGATAGCTGAGCTCATGAAAGTGCTTGTTACCCAACCCTGACAATTGGAGTTCAATCCCCAAAACACACATGAAAGCGGACGCTGAGAATCAACTCAGTCAGATCATCCTCTGACCACATGCCCATACTCACACACAAATACCATCACCATCACAAACAAACGAAAACACTCCTTTAGAAGGCATAAGAGAGTCCAGACATCCCATGTTTAGGAGGCAAAACTGGAGTCACACCTACATCCTGCTAACCTCCAGTCATAGTCACATAACTCGAGACGGGCATGGGAACCAGAAGTAATGGAATTTGCTTTGGAGGCATTGAGTCTTGAGTGAGAAGGCCATCCTGCAAGGCTGATCTTCTGGAGAAGGTGGGTTGGATGAGACATGGTTGACACATTCTCTATCAACTCCAGAGGCAGAAGGAGAGCAGAGGGGCTTCAAGAGAAAATGCACAGAACTTGGATGTCTACCCAAGTTGGATGAGGCAGCCATCAGTCCAGTCCTAGCCACAAGTCTGTCAGCTCAGTCGTCAGGGACTCTTGTTCCTGACAGACACAGGGAGTCTCGCGAATCACTTGTGTTTGGTGGCTTCCTGGTGAATATTATTGATGAACCAATAAATTTATGGATGGCTGGAATAAGTGTTACTGGTCATGGGGAAAAAAATAAGTGTTACTGGTCATGCTTCCCCCAGTCTGGGCTTCTGGAGCTTGGAAGAGTCAAGTTGCTGGTATTGATGTAGACGATCTGAAGCTTTGTCTGTTGCATGGTATGATGGGGAATGGAGAAGACAGGGCAAGAGCTTTGCTTCTGATGACTTAATTACCTGTTATTGGCTCTTTAATACTTGACCTGAGAGGTGACAAAGACAAAATGTGAGACTTGGGATTGATAGTGTCCACATTATTGTAATGCCACCTAATCTTAACATATATGTGCATATATATATATATGTGTGTGTGTATATATATATACACATATGTGTGTATGAAGACATATATATGTATATATACACACATATATGAAGTTTTGATTTTTATTTACATTTGTCTGTGTGTGTGCACATGTGAGTACCCCCATGTGCACCATAAAGGAGTAAGGGTATCAGAGACCCAAGAGAAGTTGGGGTAAAAGGCAGTTGTAAGCCACCCTATATTGGTTCTGTGAAGCCCACTGCAGTCCTCTGCAAGAGCAGTGCACAGTCTTAACTGCTGAGCCATTTCTCCGGTCCTGTATTTGAATACTTTTGCCCCTACTTGCTGGTTGCAACATTCTCAGTGTGTTTAATATCAGTCAGCTTATGAAAGCTTCAGCTCATTAGGAAACTGAAAGAATACAGTGTTGCCAAGTTTCTAATCAATCAGTCCGTGAACATCCATCCTGAGCTGTGTGCTGAATGCTGAAGAAGACAGTTAGTGCAAGATAGAAGAACATGGCTCTGTATTGGGCGGTGTTATAGTTAATCAAGGAAATTATCTAAACTTAAGAGAAACTTATTAAATATCAACTATGTACTTAAGTACTGTGAATTGAATTGGTATATACTGAAGGGAGCCAGAGTGACCAAGATCATCTTACCAGAGAACGTCTAAAGGAAACTGCATTTGCTCTGACACCTTAAATGTGTTGCGTGTGTGGGTCCTTGTGCTTAGCATTGGAAGTCCTGTCTCATGTGATATGACAACTCTTTAAAACAGTGATTGATAACATTCCCAGTGCTTTGGCCCTTTAAAATAGTTCTTCATGTTGTGGTGACCCACAGCCATAAAATTATTTTTGTTACTGCATCATTGCTGCAATTTTGCTGCTGTTATGAATGGTAATATAAATATCTGATATTCAGGATATCTAATATCCGATGCTTGTGAAAGGATTGGTCACCTCGAAAAAGTCACAACCCACAGGTTCAGAACCACCTCTTTTACAAAACATAACTTTGCCCCACTTTAATGGTGAGAAGAGACATGAATTAGAAACATTAACCTTCAACACAGTCAACAGCAGACATTATTCTTCTCATCACTGTGACAGAGAGGAAAAATGCATTTTGCTCAGAGTTCCTTAGTGGCGAATGTGTGGCCACATACACGAAGGCAGGAGGGATCCTGTCCATAGCTGGGGGTCCTTATACCTCCAGAGGACAAGATGCAAAGAGATCATACCAGAAGTCAGCAAGATCCTTAAGACATGCCCCACAAGTGACCTATGACCTGTGGTTACGCCCCCACCTCCTTAATTTTCCATGGCTCCCCTAAACGCTGCCACCACTGGGGATCAACTGCTCAAAGGTGAACCTGTAGAGGCCAACGGCACAGGAACGGCGCTTGAGTCAATATTACACCAAACCACATGCGCAAGTCCTCATGTAGCCTGCATCTCCATGAAGAAGGAACTACAACATAATACAACATAAATGCCAGGGGCCGTGCAGCTGCAAAGGAAGCTCCTACAGGAGGACCTAATTGAAGACTGCCAGAGAAATCAAGGATTGCCACCGTAGACAATGTCAGCCTATCAGGAGTGGCTGTTTAGAAGAGACACTTTCTTGGGACCAATGGAACGCAGGTGGAGGGTATTAAAGGAGCTTGCTCCTGGTGTCTGTGGTGATTCCATACCACCACACCTCCAACCCCCCAAGTGTAAGTAGGGTCGTGCAGGTGGTGATCCAGGGCACAGGCAGAGACTGCATGAAGGTGGAGGACTTTCATGGACTAGGTAAGGGAGCACATATGCATGAATGTTAGGAATGGAGTGGAAAATGGCCGGGAGGTCAGATTTCAGGATTTTTTTTTTTTTTTTTGCTTATGTCAACTAATTTTAGACTTACAAGATATTAAAAACAATATTCTTTTTATTTGCTTTAGCTTTCTTCCCAGTTGTTACCATAGTATGAAACTACATTACAATAACAACAACAACAACAACAAATACAGAGGGGGCTGGTGATATGGTTCAGAGGTCAATAGCACTGTTGCTCCTGAGGAGGACTGAAATTTGGTTTCCAGCCCCCACATCAGGCACTCCACGAATGCCTGTCACTTAAGCTCTGGAAGGCTCCTGTGCTGATCGCCCCTGCAAGGACCTGCTATCTTGTGTAGGGACCTCCACTGAGACGCATATCCTAAGATAATCTTTAAATGGGAAATTGACATTACCACTCATTATTTTTACTCATACTTTAGTTCTAATTTAAAATCTCAGTTTTCTCAGCAATATTCTGGTACTCCTAGACCTTCCCAAGGAGCCCACGTTGTGCCCTCCTGCAGCTTCTCCTTGGTGTCTAATAGCCCATGAGAGTTCTCTGAGGTTCTTATATTTCATGACTTTGATACCTAAGACTGTTGACCAGTTAATAATTAACTGACAAATTAACTGTTAATTTATGAAGTATGCACCAATTTACATATTTTAACACTAAAACACATTTCTCTTTTTCTTTCTTTCTTTTTTCTTTTTTTTTCTTTTTGCCAATTTACCACAAAAAAAAAGAAAGAAAGGAAAGAAAAGAAAAGAAAAGAAAAGAAAAAAAAAAGAAAAGAAAAGAAAAAAATCATGTGAGTCCCAGTCCATCCTAGCTTGGTACTCCTGATGTTGGTGAGCATTCTGACCAGACTCTACCCGTTTTCTCCTCAGAAAAGGGCTCTCTTGGTGCTCACTGCCTGCCCCAGAGAAGCATTAATTCCTCATGGCTTTAGTCGACTCTGTTTCTCTCTCCTCCTACATTTAATAATCAGAACACAACTGTGAGAAAGAACTGTCTCTTCTCCCGAATTAATTTATTTGATTATGTACACAAGCAATTTTCACGGATATTTGTTGCATGGATTAAACCCACAACAGTTCTTATTGTTTCTAAATGGATTGGGTTGGCTGCTTCGGCTCTCCCAGATGGGAGCCTGTGCAGTTGTAACCATCAGACCTTTACTTTTCTCCTTACATTTGGATACCACAGGACATTCCAAGTTTGCTTTGCAGCTCTTCCTAGCCCTAGAACCAAACAAGCATCTCTTGTGGTTAGGTGCTTGCCAGTGTTCTCAGAGCTGGGTTTGGCTACCAATCCCAGCCCCGCTTCTCATTAGGGAGAAGGAGTCATGTTGGCATGAAAGGAAAGAGACACAAGGCATGGGACTGAGGTGGGCTCCCACTCTCAGTGGAAAGGATTCAGGTGGCAACAGTATTAGAGAGAGCTTTCATAAAGCAAGGCGAGGGGATGACTGGCTGAACGATAGTAAAATCCTCATGCTGTAGGTTCAACAGTAGACGGGACAAAACCTTGAAGGACAACATTTAGCAAGTGCAGGCTCTGGACTTGGTGTGGGAAAGGCCAGTGTAACAGCAAATATGCCAGAGGAAGGAAGAGAAGGAGGAAGCACAGCTATCAGAGAAAAAATAGTCGGTTAGTGACAGTGACAGCTGGAGGGTGGTAGAGAGGGGAGGGGCTTCTGAAACCACGCTGTTTGTTATCTTAGAGAGCTGAACATACAGAGGTTCCACCCAAAACTCCAGGAGTGATTGACTCTGTGTCAGAAAAGCAAAGGCTTCAGTTTTGACGTACTCCGTTCAAGAGTTATCAAGACAAGTTAATACGGTTAATAGAAATAATTCTAGCAGACAATGGATGTTATCCTACTAAAGATAGATACTGTATTTTTGAATTCCTAATACTACCGTTGCACCTCTCCTGAAGTGCTCACTAAGAATAATAACAGTTAACACCCTCCAAATGCATATCTTACACCAGGCTAATGTCAGACATTTGTATAGACTTGACCTTGTCCAGCGCTCATAATCACCAGAGTCACATAATTTTCATATTCTAGATGGAGAGAGTGAGACAAAGGTTAGGCAACTTGACCATAGAGACACAACTAGTGAATTGTGAAATCAGGATTTGACTCACTCAGATGACTTTGGTGTGCCAACTCTTAATCAAGAAGGAGATCGTTTGGAATAGAGCAAGAGGCAGAAATGCAGAGTAATAAAAGAAAGATATTAACCAGAAAGGCCAGAGCTTAGTGTCAGTGAAGGGAGGGGACATGTTTAGAGAAATGGGGCTCTTCTTGAGGACTGGAGGGATTGTGAATGCCTACCATGAAAAAAACCAACCAAACAAAACAACAACAACAACAACAACAACAACAAAAACAAAAACAAAAACAAAAACAACAACAATGCAAGGAATGGTTACCTCAAAGGAAACCAGCTGGAAAGAAGGAAGAGAGTTAATCAGGAAGGACAAACAGAATACAAATAAGATAATGCACAGTAGTTGTTGTACTAGATGTAAATACGCTAAAGGCCCTGCTTCTTAAACATTATCAGACAGGCATTGTAAGTACACGTGCTTTATTTAAAAGGATATAGGAAAATTGGCACACAGTGCTGAATGCACCAAGACAGAATCCGTGCAGGTTTATCAATAGGAGCAGAAGTAGACTGAAGGGCAAAACCTATGGACTGAGACACACAGTCTCTATCTGTATAGGACCTACTATTAAGAAGAGGAATATCATTAAGTGTGTGTACCTAGCCAAACAGATACGGAATCAACAACAAAAGGTAGAAGAATTAAAGAGATGAAAAGCAACTGTCTTCGCTGAATATCTAACATAACTCTCCCCATAACTATCATGTATACTGAAACAGAAACACAACAAAATATATCTGAACAACATGGTCACTGTATGGGCCTATAAAGAGGTGAATCAAATGATGATATCTTTTCAAGATTATACAGAAAATTTAGCAAAATTAACAAGATGCTGAGACCTCAGGTAAACCTTAATAAATTACAAAGGACTGATGTTAGAAAAAAAAGCAAACTTGTAACTTCTACATGGAAAATCATGGTAACTCTGCCCTTAACCTGAACTGAGCCAGCTGAGGTGGAGTTTTAGTAAGCTAAGATGTATGTATTTCCACCATAGTTATAGAATTGCATACAAATTCTTATTAAATGTAAAGTTAAAACCAAATTAAACATTTTGCTTAAAAAGGTTGATTGTAGACTACATTATTCACTTATAGAAAAATGAAGCTAAAGTCAGTATTAAAAAAAAAGCATCAGAAAATTCTCAAGCATGGGGATTGATCAATGTGATTACTTTAAAACCTATAGATCAAATCAAAGTCCAAAGTAAATACACACTGTCCAGGCCAGGCACATTGTGATGATGTTACCAAGCTACTGGTTGCAGCTATATTTACTTGCATATAAAATACAGCCAGACAGTGTGGTTACTAGAAGAGAAGAGAGAATGCTAATCATATCCCTGAGTATTTCAGAAATGGAAGAGCGAGAGAGACCAAAGAAATGAAATAGCTGAGAACCTACACAATGTGAGAGGGAAGAAATGTCTACAACGGCTGTGGTGGTTTGAGTATGCTTGGCCCAGGAAGTGGCACTATTTGGAGGCCTGGCCTTCTTGAGCAGATGTAGCCTTGTTGAAGGAAGTATGTCACTGTATGGGTGTGCAATGAGACCTCCTAACTACATGGAAGCCAGTCTTCTCCTAGCAGCCTTCAGATGAAGATGTAGAACTCTCTCAGCTCCTCATGTACCATAGGTGCCTGGATGCTGCCATGCTCCCACCTTGATGATAATGGAGTGAACCTCTGAACCTGTAAGCCAGCCCCAGTTAAATGTTGTGCTTATAAGAGTTGCCTTGGTCATGGTGTCTCTTCATAGCAGTATAACCATGACTAAGACAAAATTTGGAACCAAGAATGGGGTATTGCTGTCTGGGCCTGACCATGCTTTTGTTTGGAAGAATATGTATTTGGAGACTTAGAATTTGGAAAGCAATGGAATGCTTTAAGTAAGATTTATTGGGCTATTCTAGTAGGTGTATGGAAGGCTTTGTTACTAAGAGTAATTTGAACTGTGCAGACCTGGCCCAAGTGGTTTCAGTAGAGAAGAATTTCAGTATGTGGCCTAGAGACTGTTTTGTGATATTTTGGTGAAGAATATGGCTGCTTTTGTCCTTGTCTGAAGAATCTAACTAGGGCTAAAGAGATTTCTATTAATTGTATTGACAAAAGAAGTTTCAAGTCCAGCAGGGACTTGGTTCTCTGGTTTAGTTTTATGAAGAACATTTTAATGAAAAGGAGCAAGCTGAGAAATGAAAAATATAAAATGTATGGTTTAAGTAATAAAGGGGCGGCAACAGGAAGTGAAATGGAGCTGAATCCTATATTCAAGGAGATTAACAGATTAAGGCAGTGGTGCCTTTGGGGCAAGATCCCACCCAGCTAAGCTTATTGTTTATGTATTTGCCATTGAACAAGGAATAGTTATATGATACTGGACATTATTATTCCTTGGTTATTTTTTTCACTTGAACTTTTAATCTGGAATGAACTACAATCCAGATATGAAGGACACAGGCTTTTGATTTGAAGCTTGAGACATAGTAGCCATGAAAACCTTAGGACCAGGCAAGGTGGTTTACTCCTTTTATTCCAGGAGACAGAGGCAAGCAGGTCTCTGAGTTCAAGGCCAACTAGGACAGAACAAGTTCCAAGTAGAGAAAAGCATAAGTCCAGGTATGGTGAACCACACTTTAATCCCAGGAGAGAGGCATGGCGAACTCTTGAGTTCAAGGTCAATCTGCAGATCAAGTTCTAGGACTTAGGTAGTGAAGAAATTGAGAAACAGAAAGCTAGGGATAATATAATAGACCAAGGGGTCCATGATCCAGCTTTAGCAAGCAGCAGAACTCTGAAGCTTCGGCCATGTGGCTTTGGCTTTAGAGTCAAAAACAAAAACAAAAACAAAAAAAACCCAGAAGGGACTTCTGGAACAATTGATGCTGGTTAGTTAGAGCTGAGAAATAAGCAGTGATTTAGATGAGACCAGCATCACCGAGTTAAAAATCTGGGAAGTGTTTTCTGAGCACAAAGAAGCTGTGTTCCAGAGATAGTCAAGGTTGTACCTCATGAGGCAGCTGTACTTGTTCATGTGTAAGAGTCACCCAGGTGCTACTGATTTTGAAAACATGAAAGGGTCATGGAGAACAGCCAAAGTTTGGCAGTATGAGAAACCATGGAAGGTCATGGGTGAAGGTGCAGCCTTAGTTGTAGTTGGCAGCCCAGGACTGAAGGGGCCATGCAAAGAAGTTGAGGCTTGGCACTATGAAGAGAGCCTATGAGAGGCTATTGGTCAAGTGTGGGTGTAGCAGAAGACTGCAGTGTATTAGAGATGCCAATACCACACAACGATAACCAAGAACAGCAGCAACAATGGAGTGGAGTTAACCAGAGCCTACAGTGCTACAGAGGGCAGAGCTGAAGTAACCCAAGCTCTTTGGAGGAACCCAGATGATCATGTGTGGATTTCAGACACTGGAACAAGATGCTGTAACATTGAAGATGCCTTGGAGACCTCAGAATGTTCTAGATTCCAGAGCCATGGGCTATCTGCTAAGGAAAGCTGCTAATAGGGAATGCAACCAGCCCAGGAGAAAGAAGTTTGTTGCGTCAACAAAGATGAAAAAGAAGTCAGAGATCTGATGACTGCTTTGACAACAGACATGGAGATGAAGAGTTTGGAGTTTGCCCAGCTGATTTCCTGTCTTGCTTTAGGAATAATAGTTAAGTAATTGGATGAATCTCAGATGACACTTCGAACTTTAGACTTTTAGTATTTTTGAGTCTGCTATAGACTATGGGGACTTTAGAAGTTGGACTAAATGTATTTTGAATTATGCTATGTTTATGTGTGGTCCCCTTAGACTCATATGTTTGAACAAGCCTATGGGGACCAGGGAGTGGAATGTGGAGTTTAAATATGCTTGGCCCAGGGAGTGGCACTATTTGGAGATAAGGTCTTGTTGGAATATTTGTGGCCTTATTGGAGGAAGTATATCACTGTGGGTGTGGGTAATGAGACCCTCCTCCTAACCCTGTGGGAGACAGTCTTCTCCTAGCATCCTTTAGATGAAGATGTAGAACTCTCAGTTCTTCATGCACCATGCCTGCCTGTATAGTGCTATGCTCCCACCATGAAGATAATGGACTGAACCTCTGAACCTGTAAGTCAGCCCCAATTAAATGTTGTCCTTTATAAGAGTTGCCTTGGTCATTGGTGTCGGCTCACAGAAGTAAAACCCTAACTAAACAACCCCCCCCCCCAAAAAAAAAAACCTCAGGAACAAAAACATCTCCCTAAACATAAGGATGATCTGTAACAGAAGAACACCACATATTGCCAATGTCCAGAACCACAGGGATTTATGACCATAAGTCCCACAGAATTTAGAAAGATAAGATAAATTTGTCGATTCAGATGAAATGCACAAATTCCTTGAAAAATCTGAAAAGGCAAAACCAGAGGAGAAAGTGAGAGGCGGGGGCATGGTGCTTCTGTCCAAATATCCTTTCAACCAGAGTTCCCTGCACAAAGAAGTGTGCACAGAAGGCTCCCCTGGTGACATCTCCCAACCATTTAAAGCAGAAATAAGACAAACCTTACCAAAAGCCTTCCAGAAATAGAAAACATAAACCCATTTTCTGAGGCTCATGTCCCTGGAATACAGAAGGGAATAAAGACATTGTAAGAAGAAAGATCACATGCTCAGGAATGTAGATGGAAGCATCTTAAAATTTTTTAGCCAGTGAATTAGGACCAAGTTGGAATCTTTCCCGGAATATAATATTCATTCAATATTTGAAAATTAATGAGTGTAATTCACCATTTTAACAGAATAAAATGATTATTAACTTAATAAATGCAGAAAGAGTAACTGAAAAGAACATCAACAGCCGTTATGACAAATGCTTGCAGTATCTTAGAAAGGACATAATCCACTAGCAGTGTCTAAAAGCAACTTGCTGCAAATTCTATGCTGAGCAATGAGGTCTTGAGAGATTTCCTCCTGAGATTAGTGAGCAAATAAGGCAGCCAACTGCCTCCACTCGCCACTGTAGGTACGCATCCGTCTGTCCCTCTGCAAAGGAAAACGTAAGTAGTAATTCTTTACTGAAGACATATTTGGCCACACATGAAATCCCACAGGATCTTCAGATAAATCGGTGATTTCACAGTCATCAAATATAAGGTCAACATGAAGAAATCATGCACATTCTGATCAGTTAGAAGAAAGAAGAGAAACCTATTAAAAATGTTAAGAACTCTGAATCAAGACTTCAACACATAAGCTGGTGTAGGAGACCTAAATACATAGCAGCTTTGTCAACTAAAAGTATTATATGATATATGTCATTTCTCTTGATTCAGATTTCTTCATGTCTGATTATCATAGTTAGAAGTCTAGGAGGGAGGGAGGGAGGGAGGAAGAGGGAGAGGGAGAATGAGAATAAATTATCAAATTTAACATAGAAATCCAAAGGGCTATTCCTAAGGACTTTTAACAGGTTGACTTTTAAGAAAGAGTAGATGATAGCCGTATTAGAAACACATTGAACATTATCTGCCTCCCCGAGATCTTTTTCATGAAGAGACAAAACAACGTAATTTGGTGATGCTGGAGATGTTTTCTCTTTGCATCTCCCCACCGAGCCCCTTTCTCTCAACACCAGCCTGTTTGATGAGTAGCACTCAGTGATGTCTTTCAAATCCATGCATCTTTTTTTCCTTTCATCCAAACTTGCACAACCTGACAGGTCCTGTTAAAACAGAAGCCTGTGTTTAGTCCTGGACACACTCACCACATTTTAACTCCCGGGCCTTGGCACCGTTTGGCTCCTCCTTTAGGAAAATCTTCCTTCGAGGATCATGTTTTTTTCCTGCGCATATCTAGTCTTCCCTCAAGCCACTGAAAACATAAACCCATTTTCTCGCTGGGAAATCTTCTTGGCCAACCCCACTCCTTCCATGTTTGTTTTTCTCTATGGCCAGCAACCCTTCAAACACAGAGTATGGTCTGCTTATGCAACCATCACCTCCTACTAGGGCTGTAGCTTTTGAGGTGAGGCTACTTCACAACTGGTCACACCACAGTATCCAGCACATCACTGAGCATCTGTTAGATGGGGTAAAGAAATGCATACATTAATGACTTGCATGTTCCTTTAAAGTCTTGGTATAGTTTCACAGGGAACGCTATGGTAATATTTCACCAGCTTTTATGTTCCTATTCCTTTTTGTTGTATTTCTCACTGGAGGCCATGCTGAGACCTTCAGGGGTCCATAAAGACCACATTCACAGTCTAGCTGAAACGCTCCACAGCACGCAGAGTGAGGAGAATGGAGGGGCATAACTCTGCCACGAGAGGAGAACGTTTTAAAGTTGGCTTCGATATTTTTTAGTGCATTCATAAAATGTTTAATGAAGGCATGAAGAGTGGTTTTATTAAAAGAAAAAATAAAAAGTACTTGTGTTGTCTTCAGGGTCCGTCTTCTGGCTTGATACTCAAAACCAGAACTGATGTGAGGGAACAAAGATGTGTTCCAAAATAACTGATTTCCTGTGTTATTTATAATCTATAATGGAACGTGTTCCCGAGAAAGTAGGTTATTTCTTTATGCACATATAAATTTGAAATTAATACAATAAAACGCTGAGCATTTTTGGCTAAGGAGGACAGTAGGGTCAGATGTCAAACTCATAATAAAACACTGCTTAAGCCATCCCAGAAAGCTATTCTCTGATCTTTTTAGTTTTTTTTTTTTCAGTAAGATTTTCTGATAACTTTTTTTCCTTCCTTTTTACTATTTTTATAGCTTCATTCTTAAAAGACTCATTTTCTGTCAAGAGTAATCATTCTGGCAAAAAAAGAAAATAGAAAAATCTCTCCAACACTTCAACAATAGTTGGGTTTTGTTAGGGTTTAACTTTGAAGGAGATAAATAAGAAAGTCCTTGGGAGAGAAATGACTAATCCTCTGTTCTTTTATTATTTCTAGATGCTCTGAGTAACATTGGCATGCTGGTCTGCAAAATTGTATGTCTTGAATTAATATCAGCCTCAAAATAATTACCTTTGAAAGAAAATGTAACACTGGCCAGTTTCTAGCAGTTATGAGAATCTTGTTTAATATGTGGGAGGGGAAAGTCTTTTAAAAAGACAAATGTAACATATTGGGCCTTGTGGGTGCTATACGCACATTCTAAGGTTTCATGTGGGAAGTATATCAGGGCTTAAATTGTGTTGGTAAATGTTTGAGAGAGAGGGTGAAGGAAAGAGGGAGGGGACAGAGGGATAGAGAGGAGAGACAGAGAAGAGTAGAGAGAAGGGAGAGAAAAGGGATAGAGAGAAGGAAGAGAGGAAGAGGGGAAGAGAGAGAGAGAGAGAGAGAGAGAGAGAGAGAGAGAGAGAGAGAGAGAGAGAGAGAGAGAGAGAATAAATCTGGCACATTCTCCTCTTCCATTCCTTGAATTCTCACTCGAAGGAGGGAATCAACTTGACATTCTGAAAAAAACAAACAAACAAACAACAACAACAACAACAACAAAAACCCAAAAAACTCAGAGGTTCCAAAGCAGATCCGATGCTGGTGCCAACCCCAGTTCTGGCACTTCTTGGAGGTAGAATTTGGGCAATTTCCCTAAGCTCTTTGGGCTTTCAATGACTCATCAGGAAAGTGCAGCTGAGCATAGCGTAGGGAGGGGCCCATTATGAAGGTTAGAAGGTGTGACTGATGAAGGCATGAGAGGTGGCTCTGACCTTAAGAGCCTGAATTTTGCAGAGACCCCAGTTTGGTCCCCAGCACCCATGTTGGACTGTTCACAACTCTTTCTCCATTTCTAGGGGACCTAACACCTTCTTCTGGCCCCTGCAGATACTTGAGAAACACAGGGATTTGTGAACCTGGCTAGGAAACACTCATATGTATTCCTTCTTCTTTGTTTGCCTTGTACATGCCTGTTTCATGCCCAGTATATCTCTGGCATCCATTCTTTGACACTAATGTGTTCACTTATGACCATTGGCATGTACTCAACTGGAGCTTGGTGCTGACACACATCTCCTGTCCAGTGGAAATATTAATAATTAGAAATCACAGCTGTGTAATGTGGATTACTTGCTGTAGCATTATCCTAAGCCAAAAAAATAATCAAGTATTTCTCAATTCTGCACTGCGAGATGTGTGCTCTTCTAACCAGTATTATATAAAAGTTGAGGATAATGAGGGTAGCTAACATGCCTACAACACACAGGAGTGAGTGCCTATGGTTAAGAATTGAACCCAGAGCCTGGACTTATAATTATCCCAGACAGCCTCCCTTTTACCCCAGTGAGATTTCAGAATTTAATCTGAGATGATACTTCAAGACATCCATCCTTTGAATCTGGGGATGGGAACAGTATAAAAATAATTCCCACCCTTCAGCTCTTAGCATGAATCAACCACAACCTATGAACCTGAAAGGTAGCATGTCCCAACTTCATGGCGGCTCTACAGATAGATTGTTTTGCCTGGCTTCTAACACAGAAGTGGATATAAGAAAAACAATTGCAGGAAATAGCTCTGAGTAACTACCAGCATCCATTGCCTTCTTATCAAGACGAATCAAAAGTGGATAGATAGTCGATGGGATAGGTGTCAATTATTGGATGCTTTCTCCTTGGCTGGTACTGTGTGGAGCAGTGGATGTGGATGAAGACCTGCTGTGACTGTCAGCAATTGAGCCAAGGCACCTTTTCATTGCACAGTGGTGTAACTGAGATCCCAAATGTCATTGCTCCATTCCCCTCTGTCAGGATGAAAATCTTCATGATAAACAATGAGACTCACCCAAGGCCTCCTGATCACACAGAGCCATGAGTTTGAGCCCTGTTTTCCCATCAGTTGGCTCCCTGGATCTTGGTGTCACACTACAGGGCCTTCTTGCTCAAGGCTGAGAGGTGAGTACAAAACCCTCTGGCATACAGTTTGCAAACTCCTAAGTTCTGTGTTCTAGAATTTACTTGATGGGAGTGAGGGAGCTGGAGAAATGTTGAGGGTGCTAGAGAAATTTTGGAAGTGAATCAAAAAGAATTGAATAGGGAAAAAAACAATTCCTAAAAACATATGCATAGTTCTCCCTGCCTGACCACACTGGTGTGCTCTGTGCAAATGAACCTATTGAAAATGGACTGGAGAAGATGCCCCTGTCAAGATCCAATAGCTCATGCAAAACTTTGATTTCAGTAAGTCAATAGAGTCCGAATTTAGACACTGATTTGTTTTATAAACAAAGTTACACCCTTAGATCATGTATGCATCCAGTTTTAGCCTCTGGCTCTATTCCTCATCATTCTTGTGGGACGTGTGTTTATTAAATTATAGCCCATGCCCTGGTCTGTGGTGTGGCCAATTTATCTTAGAGATCTGAAATAACATAATTACTTAAAAAGATTTTTGAATGACATGTTATTAAATTCTCTTTTTGTTTTCTTTGCCTCCAACAGAAAAGTGTTTCCATTTTCTAAATTTAAAATATTTATCTCTTTAGATTTGGATGCAACATCTTTGATACATGCACACTACCATTAAGAATTGTAAGTGTAATTATACTGTCAGATGTGTCTGTGTCCCTTCTTAATCTTCTTCCAGCATGCTTGGCTCCAACAGGGCCATGCTGCTGGAATCTAATAAATCATTTCTGCAGACCTGGAATATCCCACCATACAAGGAAAATTCAGGAAGAATATGCCATATAGACACTTTGTATATGTGATCACATGTACTGTTGGCATTGGACTTAAGTGCCTGTCTTTTGAAGTAAAAAAACAGGTAGTTATAGTAACATCTGATCCATACAGAGAAGTGTTCTCTCTCTCTCTCTCTCTCTCTCTCTCTCTCTCTCTCTCTCTCTCTCTCTCTCTCTCTCTCTCTCTCTCCTCTCTCTCAATATTGATTGATCTGTCTGCTCTATGTGAGATCAAGTCAATGCAAAATTATGTTGACACAACCCAACAACATCAGCTATCAGCTGTCCTTTATGCTCTATGTACCTCATTGCTAAAGCTCACAGCATCTCCACTGAGTAAATTGTATCAGCCTTTTTTTTTTTTTTTATTAAATGCAAAGACTCTGGGGGAATCAGAGAGTTTAAACAGTTGAAGGAGGTCAAATCATTCGCAGCAGAGATTGTGACCTAATTAACACAGATTGAAAGACACTTTGGGAAAGGCCGATTTAAATAATTTGTGCAATCTCAACTCTAAAATTCTAAATTATGTGGCTTTAAAGAAGACAAGTCACAACTTGTCCAAGGCCATCATCATAAGGGACTTGCTCCAGGCCTTGCACATCATAAGGAAAGGAGACTAACATTTACTAAGTGCATACATCCTGTTAGATTCAATGCTGGATTTTTTTTTTTTTTTTTTTTTTTTTTGCACACACTACTTTCTTTAACCTTCGTTTGGAATATCTCTGCATAGCCCAACGTCAAGACAATCCCAGGGGGATGGGAGTATGAGACTGTGTGGCGGGGACAGGTCTCCAGTCCTTCCTTGTGTCTATGTCTTCTGTCAAAGAGAATCATAATACAACTGCTGACTAGGTCTGTCTCAGTCACGGTGAGTGCATCCCAAGGGAAACTTCAAATGAGATTATACATGGGGGTGATGAACTGTCAAATGTATGTGGTCAGTAAAGAATGGAGGAACGGAAGAGGCTGGGTGGATAAAAGTGCTTCCCACGCAAGCGTGCCGACCTGAGTTTGGATCCTCAGCACCCGTGTAGAGACACAGGCAAGTTGTGTGTTCAGAGAGGCAAAGACAATATGATCCCCTGCAGCTCACTGGCCAGACAAGCTAGTTCTCGCTTCAGTGATAGCTCATCTCATAAAATAACACAGAGAGCAATGGAGGAGGCACATGCATGAACACGGGTGTGCACACACAAACGTGTCCACATCACCTAAGACACACACCAAGGGAAGGATGGAAATTAAGCGTGAGATAGAGTAAGGAAGCAGTTTGACCACATTCTGTTCTTCTTGTCATTCTACTCGGTGTGCACGAAGGGATGTCTTTAGTCCTTCCCACTTCTCTGAGTTTCTCCAAGTGTGAGCATCTCCCTAAACTGGCTGCAGCTTATGACAGTTAGTTACATGGACTTCCAAAATGTAAGCCTATCTTTGAAAGCCATATGGATCCCTAAGAAGGAAACAGTCACTTGTCTGGATGCAGAGTCCACCTGTAAAAGACGATGCATTACTAAAAGAATCGTCAAGATGAATCTAAATTCTATTTCCCAAGCCATCTGTGGAAAAAAACCACTATTGTTTCCTTGGTGTCTTCTCAGCTAATATGGTTGTAAAAAGAAACAATAATTAACATTAACCTCTGGATTCACACCAGCCCATGACCCACACTCTGGGTAACAAAGAGCTGAATAGCACATATTATTGTCAATGGCAATTCCAAGTCCTCCTTTAAAATAAGACTCCCTGGGTTCCAGGGATGGCTCAGCCCTTAAGAGTGTCTACCTGTGCTTAGCTCTCAGTATCCCATTAGGCAGCACACAGACACCTATAATTCCATATCCTGTGAATCAAACCCTCTCTGGCATCTGGAGACACCTGCACTCATATGTTCATGCACACGTACACAAACACATGTAGACAACTTAAAATATGAAATAAATCTAGATTTCCCCTTTCTAATCAGTGGAGGACTTGCTTTCCTTTGACATACTCCCATTCTGCCCACTGGCTTTTCTTACCAGCCTCATCCTCTCTTCTGAGCTCTACAGCCCACCTCCTGGCCCAGGAGCTCTCCGCTTGGGTAACCTTTGAACCTCTGCTTTGGACCACAACATCACAGGATCCTGACATTCTCTTCTCTCTTTCGTGCAGACAACCACCTTGGGTCTTTCACCACTGATATGCTGATATATAAGAGTTTATTCTGAGACACATGAATTCATGGCCCACTCTATCCAATGAAATTCAAGGAAGACATCTTGTCACCTAGAGACATCTACAATGAAGGCTTTTTTGGGGAAGATATTATAAGAGGCACAACCCTGGATCTTGAGGGTGCACTCTATGGTCACAGGAAAAGTATGGTGGTAGAAACTTTTAGCCACTAAGATTCCTTGTCTTCCCACAGCCAGGGGGAAATAGTAGAGTGGACAGAAAGAGGGGCTTTTTTTTAAGTTCACTTCTGACCTGTTTCCTTCAGTAAGAGGTTCCACCTACTAAAAGGTCCATCATCTGGGAGACCCATCATTCAAACACATGAGTGTATGGGGACATTTCACACCCAACCCAAGACTTCTTATCAGAGCTCTCCTTAGCTTCACACGGCTCCTCCCTGTTCCCTGAACATGCTAGTCAGGTCTACATGTGCTATCCTGATATTTAATGGTATTTGAGATACCTTCCTCTTGACCACCCACTTTTCTAGGCCCTGGGCAAGCATCATCCTCGCCCTATGGCTACTGGAAGGAAGACCTCCCTAGGGACACAAGAACATGCCCTCCTCAGCCATGTGCTGCTCTTACAGCCTCTACCCCTCAAGGAGCCGTGCATCATGTGTGACTCTTAGGCCGTTACAACAGAATCTGTCTTGTTCTCCTAATTGGTCTATTGACCTTTTCCTCCCATCAGCCCCTTCACGGTCTGACATCATAATAACCTGTTGTTGGCCAGCATCCTTTTCAATTGCCCAGGGCCTAGGAAAGGAAAGAGCTTGCAGTCTGGATCTGACACCTTTCCTCCTATTTTCATGGATTTTGTGACCTGTGATGGTCACATTGTCCATGGAAGGAAGAAGTGCGCTCTTACTAGACTTCAAAACTTCTGCACACACCCCTTTCCTCTTTGTCATTCATATGGAACTTACATGTTAAAATATTAAGCATTATAGGTGGTTCACATTGTTAATGCCAGATGTTCCCCCAAGTAATTTGGCCATAAGATACCTCAGTCTAATGGCAGTGATGCCCATCAAAACTAGTATTGCTGAAAATATACCTGGTGAGACACTAATTGGATTCAAATTCCAAGATTCAAGGGCTACAACTGAAGTTACTGCATCGTTGGCAGGTACGTGCCCTAGTAGAATTTTTTAAAGTATTTGTTTTTATTATTTTTAGTCACCTGTAGGCAAAGCGTGTCTGCATGAGGATATGCACTTGTCCAAGTATCTGCAGAGGCCAGAGACATGGGATCCTCTACAGAGGCCAGAGATGGAGTAACTGATGGTTGTAAATCTCCTGCAAGGATGCTGGGGACCAAACTTGGATCCTTTGGAGGAACTATGGGTGCTCTAACTGCTGAATGGTCTCTCTGGCACACAGTGGCCTTTTCTAAAGCTCCTATTACTTGGAAGTGAGCACTGAAGTATTTGTGGTGGAACAGTGGCATTTTCTTTATAATGCTCTAGGAAGTCAAAGAGAATGAAACACACTAAACATTGACAAAAGGCTGATAATTAGTGAACTTATGAGATTAATAGGCCGAGGCTTTATTCAACAATCTGGTGGTTCTGCTTTTATATGGAAAGTCTAACAGTGACATTTTCAAAATCCTCCAGTGCTTGAAATATATAAAGTCAGCCAAGCTTTGTTGACTTGGAATTCACCAACTTAAATTCTCAGACCAAATGGGCAACCTATTAATTTTATTAAATTGGAAGAAATCATTGTTTTCATTTTGCTTTTTTATTTTTATTTTTTTTTAGAAAGGAAAATCAAAACCTCTTACTATTTTGAAATTATAATGCACACCTCCAGATATAAGTTGGACAGATATTAAAATTCACACTTCAACTTCCTAGACTTACTTCACAGATTTATTAAATCCTAGCTGGTGGATTTGCAGCAAGACAGAGAGCAGAGCGGCAAAGCCAGAAATGGCGGTGGCAAACAACTAAAAACCGGAAAGAAGGACTAGATCCTATTCCTGGAAAGACTGCCATCCACTCCTGGTTGTAAGAGACTCCCCAGCCATGGTGCTTGGAAGTATGTGCCCCAGGCTGTGGTTTTCAGAAAGCGTCATATTCTAAATAAGATAACTGGACTGGAAATGTTCTAATGGCGCAG
This sequence comes from Mus pahari, assembly GCF_900095145.1. NCBI lineage: Eukaryota > Metazoa > Chordata > Mammalia > Rodentia > Muridae > Mus > Mus pahari. The sequence goes on from NC_034598.1 coordinate 33,996,138, forward strand.
TCTTCCATTTTGAAGGAAGGGTCTAAACGTAAACGACTAGAGATGGATGCTGATCGTCATGGGTTGCAATGAGACAATGTCATAGGAAAGAGGTGTGCCTTGCAACTGATGGATCCTTTTGAAGGACCACTTTGAGTGGCACTTGCTTTCCCAGCCCCCGAGTGAGTCTGAAGCTTACATCATGGCATTTGGGTCACCATCAAGCTCATCTTGATGGGGAAAGTGGATTGGCTTATTCAGGATGCTTTCCTAGGAGAACTGCTAGGGTCCAGGGGCTCATGATTTTTATGTCCTTTAAGAGACTAGTGTCAGTGGTAAGAGCTCATTTGGCCAACTGGGGCTTACCCCGTGATTGGCTTCCCACAGAACACCATTCACACATTCTCTTATCTAAGCTGAGGAATCCCTTAGGTTAGACCAACAGATCTCGGCTGCTCTGGAGGGTCGCGAGGGCTGAGAGGACTGGGATGGAGAGAGGCTAAGTGACCAGTCCAAGTTCAGTAGTGCTGCAGCCAGGGCGAGCTTGAGGAGATCGGAATCCACACATAGGGTATCCATGATAAGGAGTCGTTCTATGGGTGTGGTAGAGGAACACGGTGCTGCCTTCTGTTTCCATTAAGATAGGCAGGCACCCCGAGGTGCGCCTGACTCTGTACAGATTCTGTGTTGTCCTCTCTGGGTGGCATTCTATTCTCTGAAGATCCCTTCAGTGGCGACTCAGGCAAAAATTAGCCCTCAGAATAATATTTCAGAGATAGAAAGATAAACTTCCATACTAGGGTTATCCAAGCTGTCTTCCTAGGTAGAGCCCTGGGTTTCTAAGGTTGCTGTGCAAATACACCCAAGTGCTAACCCAAAGCGCAATCGTGCCTTGGGGACTTTGTGATTCCTGTTTGCTTATGATAAGGAGAAACGTACTGCCTGGTATGGTACGTATCAGATGTGCAGAGAGCCAACTGCCTGCAAGCTGCCAGTCTACAATCCACAACCCACAAACCTACTGATATCCCCAAATGAAGTGCCACCTTGCTTGTGGTAAGAACTACTGGAACAGGAAACTGGGATTGAAATGAATCAAAATTTGAAATCTGGGTTCTTTGAGACAGACAAAGGATTGGCTGAATTGGCTCCAGGGCCTTCTTCTGCCTATGCTGAGCAACACGCTGACTACAGGGCAGCAGCTCCCACACCTCTACAGTCTGTGACAGCAGGGCTCTTCCAGAACATTCCAAAGTACATTTCCACCCAATCAAAGATTGGATTTTCTCCTCACTTAGGCAACAGATGCCTACCTGATCATGCTCCTCAGCATCACTGAGGCAGCTCCACCCCCTACCCCACCCCCAGCCCCAGCCCGATTGATAAATTACCCTCTGTTGCATTCGGGGAAATTATTTACATTAAATTTGAACACATTTTAATATTTAAAGCAAAGAGGGGCTGGAAAGATGACTTTCTGGTTAAGGGCACTGGTGAATCTTCCAGAAGACCTGGGCTCAACTTTCAACGACCACAAGGTGGCTTATAACCGTTGGTAGCTTGGGTTTCAGTGGATTTGATGCTCTCTTCTGGCTTCAGCAGTCACCAGGCATGCGTGAACATGGAATGCATGCCCACAGCAGGAGAGACACCTACCCACATAAAGCTAGAAAAATGATAGGAATAGATCCAGACTTACCACCCTGTGCAAAATTGGACCTCAACATAATGCCAGATACATCGCACCTGACAGAAGGGAAAGTGAACAGTAGCCTTGAACTGATTGGCCCAGGAAAAGATTTCTCTGAACAGAAACAGCATTAGCTGAAACTTTCGTGAAACTGAAAAGCTTCTGTATGGCAAAGGACACTGTCACTCGGGCAAAGCAGCAGCCTGCAGAATGGGAAAAGATTTTTACCAACTACATGTCAGATGGAAGGCTAATATCCAAAGGTACAGAAAGAACTCAAAAAAACAAAAAACAAAAACAAAAAAAAAATCAACTAGATATCAAGAATAACCCAATGAAAAAATAACCCAATGAAAAAATACAGTATAGATCTAGACATAGAATAACCCAATGGGGAAAAAAAAAAAAAAAACAGTATAGATCTAGACAGCAAATTCTCAAAAGAGGAAACTCAAATATCTGAGAAACACTTAAAGACATATTCAGCATCCTTCATCAGCTGGGAAATGCAAATCAAAATTACTTTGAGATTTCATCTTACCCTTTCTCTTCCTTGCTCATTACACACATACACACACTCACACACAGACGCGTGCATGTGTATACACATACACGCACATACAAACACATATAATGAAAAACCATTTATACTGTATATTATATCACTGTACTCAGGGTGAACTGTCCTCAATTGATAATCGAATTTACTAAAGAGTTGTTCTCTTTTGAAAAATATGTAGGTTCTACAAAGAGGCTGTGTCTCTGTTCCTGTACGCTCTTCAAGTTGAGGCAGCCTTGGGATCTTTCAGAATGAGGCTGCCTAATGAAGATTCCCAAACTATAGGCAAGCAAAACCAGAAATATGTCAGCTACCACTAAATACCTTCCCAGCCCTACGGAATGTTGATGAGAGTCTAGGAAAGTCAGATAGGGCCTTGTGAGAAGATATAGGCAGATGGAGTATGGGGAGAGGAAAGATAGCATTGGCTTTATAAATATTTACAAAACAATCATTAGGCTTGGCGAGAACACACAGTTTCTCTCTGAACCCACTGCTGGGAAACAATCATACAAAGCATAAAATTACTCAGAGGAGGGAGAGCAGAGCTAATTGGGATTTTTCAAAACCAGCCAGGGTTCTTCCTTCACCCTCTGAGGAACCACACAGTCACTAAGCTCAGTGGAACTGAGCTCAGGTTGGGTAGTGGAAGCCAGTTCAGCCCCAGGCCTCCAACATCACAGGGCAAGATCCCCTCTGTGAATGCTTCTGCCAGTGTCCTCTCTGAAGTGAGGTGCCTCAAGTCACCTCGGCTCCTCTAATCTGAGTATCATGTAGTGACAGCTTAGACATGTCCCAAATGTCTCCTTTCAAAAAGGCTCTTTTTAAGCTACGAGGATTTAGCCTTCTGCTTCTGTGGAAGGCTCGTGTTAGGCAACATTTGTTTCATTCCTGTTCCTTCTGGGCCAAGCTTACCCAGCACGGAGCCTCGGTGGCCTGTGGCTGGGCTTGCCAGCACTGGCTCCCGGGAGCCTCAGCATGCTAACAGCAATCTACAAGTGGCAATGAGATGGGAGGGGCTAGAGATCACAATAACCACAGCGGTGGTCCATCCTCTTCAAAGCCACCATCCCATCCGAAGATCTAGAGGCCGAAAGGACCCGTGGGCACAATCTGTTCCGTTTCCTTATTAAAAACTTCCTGAGATTGTGATTGTATTGACACTCTCTCAGCAAATTGTGCAAGACTTCTATCCACGGTGACAAATTGGCTCAACTCTTGTCACTTCAAAAAAAAAATTATTTAAAAATTATATGGAAATTTAATTTAATTTTTTTCTTAGTCAGTGTTCTTTTTTTCCTAAAGTAACTATGTTATGCAATTCAAAATGTTTCCCCCCCTCCCAGAAGGCCACTGTAGACATCCCAAAATCTTGTCTCATCCCAGCGGGCTAGAAATAACATCATTTTCTACATTTACCTTATTGAGACATATATGGGCATCAATTCTACCTTGCCTCCAGATTAGACCTAAGTGTGCTGTGGACGTTTCACTGTCTAATGCTCACAGAAAAGCTGGGAGGAGAAGGGATTGGTGATGACCACGTGATGCGTGCACACGTGTGTGTGCTCTCTCTGTCTTTGATATGTGTACGGGCATGTAGGGATCCTCCGATTCCTGCAGCCGGAGTCACAGGAAGTTGTGAACCGCCTAATGTGGATGCTGAGAACCCAAGCCAGATCATGTGTTAGAACAGTAAGTGCTCTTAATTCTTGGGCCACCATTCCTGCCGTAATAGCCACTCTTTTGTGCATGAATCAGGGGTTACATTTAGTATATACCCAAATCACAGTCACATGATAATTAACTACAAAAGTGTTTAGAAGAAGAAAAGGAAGATGAGGAGGAGGAGGAAAACAAGGAGGAGGAAGAGAAGGAGGAGACGATAAAGACAAAGAATCAGAGGAGGAGGAGGAGGAGATCAAGATTGAAAACACACTGGTATTTGAGGTATATGTGAAAAATGTTGCTGGCTTTTCCCCCCACAGCAACCCTGTCCATCCCCAGACACAGGACTGGGAGCACACAACTACACTCACCTCACTTCTCAGACTCACCTCAGTCAAGATGCCTGAAGTTTCCCAGGTTAGGGGATCGTTCCTTTGGTTCACAGTAGTGCCTATTGCCCATCAAATGGCCTCTTCCAAACATGGATGCTGCTGTGTCAGGGTCATCATTTCCTACAAATAAGTGGAGTTGAAATTATCAAGATAGGGGGAAAGTGAGGTTGAGCTGATCCATACTTCAGAACGGAGCTAGAGAGAGCTTAAGCAAAGAGGAGGGCCTGCAGGCTTAGCGGAGACTTGAAAAACAAAGATAAGAAAAAGTGTAGTGGGTGAGGCTTAAAGGGACCTCCCGGAAGGTCAAGGAGACAGACTGACAAGAAGCACCCTATCCGTGACTTTTAACACCAGCTGGCTGAGTTCACATGTCAATTGCAACCGACCAGGTCTTGAGTGCTTTGTCATTGTGGTGGTTTGAATAAGAAATATCCCCACAGGCTCTTGTGTTCGAACATACAATCCCCAGCTGGTGATACTTTCTGGAGAGGTTATGGGAGCTTGTAGGAGGTAGAGTCTCTCTGGAGGAAGTATGTCAGTAGGGATGGGCTTCGAGACTCTATAGCCTCACCCCACTTCCGGCTCTTTCTCTCTGCTGCTTCCTGTGTGGGGACGAAATGTGATCACCCGGCTTCTAGTTCCTGCCACAATGCATGATCTGACTGTTGCATGCCTCCCCCGACTAAGGTGGACACTACCTCTCTGTGACCTTAAGCCAAAATAAACGCCCTTCTTCCTTAAGATGCTTTGTCTTCAAGTTATTTTAACACAGCAAGGGACCTCATCGGCTTAGAGCAGTGGTCCTCAACCTTCCTAAAGCTGTGACCCTTTGATACACTTCCTCATGTTGTGGTGACCCCACCCCCAAGCATAAAACTATTTTTTTTGCAACTTCATAACTAATTTTGATACTGTTATTAATCACAACGTAAATGTCTGATATACAAGATATCTGATATATGACCTCCCCCCACAAAGGGATTGTGACACACAGGTTGAGAACCACTGGATTAGAAGGTAGGAAGGGGCTAGCCTCATTCACATACATCCACAGACTTAGCTGTAGGTTTTTTCCATCTCTTTTTGGGTTTTGTTGTTGTTGTTGTTGTTGTTGTCGTCGTCGTCATCATCATTTACTACCTCCCCACCCCACCCCACCCCACAGTCTCAGTCAGGGCCAGTCACAGACTTAAAATAACTGCACCCTCCTCCGCTGCCCAGATTCAGAGGGGAGAAAGGGAAGCAGGTTCCTTTTTGCACCTTCTTCCCAGCGTACCTGACTACCCTGGCCTCTTGTCCTATCAATTCAGGGCAGCTGTCTGACTTTAGAAAAGCAACTTCTCCTCTTTCTTGTTGCAAATGTTTCCGAAAGGAAAGAAAAGGTGTGATCTTCCAGAATCAGTCCAGTGACTGGCACGACAGTAAATAAGAGGCTTTTTCCCAAAAAAGAATCAGCCACCAGAGAGAGGCAGTTCTCCCACCCCCCCAACCCCCTTTGATGCCCAAGTTCAGTAGGGATTTGATTTGGCCAAAGATAGGTTTCCAGATTCCAACCTGTATCTTCAACACCATGATTGGGACATGATCTCCTTAGGGAAAAACGTGAAAATAAGGAGCGTCAGAACATACACCACATGGGAAGTCAGAGCCAGGATGCTTTATCACAGCCCTGGCAAGTTTCTCTCCTAATCTAAGATTGATTGTAGTAGAGCTGTGAGGACAACGGGTCTCTCTCATCACAGACAAGGCACACCAAGACCAGGAGCCATGAAGGACCTGCTCTCCGGCAAGATGTGAATGGTTCTTCCTTCTCCGTTCCAGAAGGACTTTCTCTTCTTCCCAAATTCTCAAGTAGAGATACACGAGGCGACTGCAGGAGAATGAGCCCCACACAGCCTCCCTCTCTTGGTCCTCTCATTGGTAGTCTCCTAGTAGGAACCTAAAGCCCATGTCTTCAGCTACTGGGTTTGAAGGGGACACTTCCGGTCTCCGGTCTTCATTCCTGATATATGGCTCTGTTATTAATTCCCTTGCATTGGCTAAGATGCTCTGTGTGCACGTGCTTTTGTGCATGTGATCTGTTCATGTGGATGAATGCACATGTGCACACAGGACCATGTGCATATGTGTACATCCATGTGGAAGCCAGATGTTAATGTCAGAGATCTTCTTTGGTTCTCCTGCACCTTAGAGTTTTTGCTACGGTGTCCCTCACCAATGGACTCCGGAGCCAGCTATGTCTCCACATGCCCAGAGCTTGGATTATGGACACTTTTTGCTGTACTAAATTCCCTGCCTTTCCATTACTCTTCTTCTCAACAGAAACATCTAGGATGAGAGAAAGGAGGCTCAACTGGCAAAGTGTCCATCTGGAAATCACAAGGCCTTGAATCTAATCTTTGGAATCCAGCACATGCAACACACACTGAGCCGGCTCCCCCTCAAACCTGTTTTCAAACCCATTTGTCCCTCCTTGAACTTCTCATTAATTCTTGAGGAATGTGAAAGGAAAAGACCATGGAAGCCCTCTATGCCCTGCTAACCTTCACCCCTGGGGACAAGGCATAGCTAGAGAGAGCCCAGCATGGAGCTCTCTAAAATTCTGTCACCCAATTTGATAGTCATCTCTCCATAAAGATGAAATAGAATTTAAACTTTAGCTCTTTGGTCAGACTGAGTCATCTTTCAGTTACTCAGTAGCCCTGTGTAGACAATGGCTGTTGAAATGAAAAAAGGATGTTTCCATCCTGCTGGAAAGTTCTCTGGGCCACTCTCTCCCAAGTAATGAGCTCTGGGGAGGATGGGAATGTTGATCACGCCTAGGGGTGGAGTGGCTCCTGGGATACACTACTGGCCCGAAGCCCAGACATCACCTCCCAGTTGGTCCAGTGAGTTCTGGGCCAGCATCCCATCATTTGACACCCTAATTTTTTTTCCAGAAAATTTAAAATTTCATTCAGAATCTCTGATGAATACACGTACTCATGGGATTTTGAGGGGTGCCTCATTTTTTTAATTTTAATTCATTAATTTTCTTTAACACCTCAGATTTACTTTTAAAAATTATTTTTATTGATTATTTGAGAATTTTATGCCAAGTATTTTTATATTATTATTATATTTACCCCAGATTTCTTCCCTTAACTTCTCCCAGGTTCACCTCTGCCTCACTACAACCTCCAACTGTGTATCCTGTATTAAAAAAGAAAAGGTTTAACAATACACCAACATCAGTTTCCACTGTCTACATACTCCTGGGGATGGGGCCAGCCAGTGAAATGTGGTCGGCCTACCAGGAGCCACTTCCTCTAGAACAAACCCTCCCTCCATTACAAAGCCATCAACCGTGCTTAGTTCCTTAACTAGTACTAGGATCTCATGAACCCTTTCCCATTCCATGACAAGATGGTGACTGTCTTGATCCTATGGGCTTCTGCATGGAGCCACAGCTGCAGTGATTTGCTGAGGGCAGAGGTCATGGCATGGGGGAGACACTGTTCTTTTCTGATCTCCCTCTGACCTCCGGCCTTTACAATCCTTTCTCCCTCCCCTTCCCCCTTTTCTGTAATGGTCGCTGAGCCTTGGGAAGAGAGCTTAATTAATATTTTAATGAGGTAAAATGTACATAATATAAAGTGGACCATTCCCAACTTATAATTTACTAGTCCTGTGTATGTCCACGGGGTTATAGACTACTTCCACTATCTCCTCAAGGAACTGTCTCCACTCCACTTATCACAAACACTGTACATGTTAAGCGGTCACTACTCGTTCTTCATCCTTGGCCCATGCTCATCTTTAATTTCTTTCTTAGCTCTATGCCTCTACTGTGACTAGATAATCACATAAGGGGGATCACGTGATAGTTATGATTATAGATCTACCTTTTTTACTTCGCACCCTGCCTTAATGCTTCATCAATGTACAAGTGTGTTTCAGAATTTAGTTTATCTTTCATTGTAACCATGTGCCGCTGTGGGCAAGTATCGTATTTTGTTTTAAGGAAGAAATCATTTCAAAATAGCCAAGGAAGGATAGCATTTGATTTTTACTTGGTCGAATTTTCTGCCTTTCCACTACTCTTCTTGCCCCCAGAGAGGTAGGATTTGGGTGGCTCCGTTGGTACAGTGCCCATCTTGATAGCACAAAGCCTTGAATTTTATCTTCAGAATCCAACACACACACATAAATTGAGCTAGACTCAGCATATGTGTTACAGTTGTGTAGCTTGCTTCTTGTGATACTCAAAACAGTGGGAGCAAAGGATATCTCTGACACTTTTGCCTGCTCTAAGGGTCCTTTCCTCTTCTAGCCTCAATACAAGGGAAGGAGACTAGTTTTACTGCAACTTGATGTGCCATGGTTGGTTGGTATCCCTGGGAGAACTGCCCTTTTCTGACAAGAAATAAAGGAGTTGTTGGGGCAGAAGAGAGAGGTACTGGGAGGAGAGGAGGGGGTGAAACTGTGTTTGGGATGTAAAAAGAAACAAAATAAATATATTTTTTAAAGTCAGGTCTAATGGTGGTCATATAATCCCAGTTCTGAAAGATACAGGGCATCCTTGGGACTCACTGGCTCATCAGCCTTGGTAGTGAGAGACCTTGACTCAAAATAGATAGATAGATAGATAGATAGATAGATAGATAGATAGATAGATAGATAGATAGATAGATAGATAAAGAGAAGCTGAGAAACAATAGCAGAAACTGGCTTTGGTCTCTCTGCACTGGCACACACATGTGCATACGTTCACACACAATTGGAATTGTTTTTCTATTTTCTGTCTCACACCAGAAAGAATTAAAGTTCTGTCTCAGGATGTTCTCTTCTAGTGAGGAGAATCACTCCATGGCACTTGGCATGAAGGATGCCAGCGAAGGTATACGAATGCTCGGTGTTGCTGTGATTTTCTCACAACACACACACACACACACACACACACACACACACACATCTGATTTCAGACCAGACACTCTATATTTCGGTGGCACTGGGGAGGGTTAATTGCACACTCCCCAATCTTTAACATCTCTGAAGAACACAGTGTTCTATTAGGTCAGCCCCCAAAAGGTCACAGTGATGACATGATTCTTTTGTGTAGCTGTCAGGGCGGACATGGGCATGAGTGGTGGATATGACCTATTGCCTCCGGAGGCTTCCCAGATGAGCCCAGTCTCTTAGCCAAAGAGACATAATGACTCCTGCGAAGGATTCTTACTTTGAACATTGCTGGAGTACCAGATAGACACCAGATAGTTACACACACACACACACACACACACACACACACACACACACACAGGGGTCGGGTGGGGGAGTTCAGAACTTTATTATGTCTTAGGTATATTTCAAATAGATTTTAATATTGAGCTTATATACCCACCAAACATTGTCTTCCCTTGCTTCTTCAGCCACTCTTCTCCACTACTGCCCTATACTCTTTTCCTTCTAACCCTCCAAACATGTTTTAAAGGCAAATAAGCAAAAGTTGGGTGGCACATAAGTTGGGTGCACACAGGTCGGGTGACATAGGTTTGGAATCCCATAAGTATAGCCTAGGAACAGAAGGCAGGCAGCTAAGAAGAAAGCTCTCGTCACTTGCAGGGAGGACTTGGGTAACACAGGTTTGCCACAAACCAGCCAAGCTGCCTGTGTTTGTTTTGTTATGAGGGAAGAACAGAATCAGAGAAGCAGCTTCAATAATCAAATGACCTTCCCCAGCTCAGTCTAATCTCTGGGGAGTAGAACCCTGTGTTCCAAGGGCAGATGCGAGTATGACACACGGTCCACAGTGTTTTTCTTGGTGAGGGTTTGGCCTGAAATTGGGGTGCTACTGGGAGGGGGATGAATAAATAGGGTTGAAGACTCTGAGATTCGTTAGAGACAAATGGAAATATGTTGGTGTCTCAGCGTCTCCCTCCCCCACACACCATTTTATTACTGGCTTAGGGTAGAATATCATTTGGAATTTATCAACAAGCAGTCTCCTAAGCCTTTTCGTAGACCATTTTCAAATTAAGGAACAGAATCCAAGTCTCATGAGCTTGTTTTTCATTAACTTAACAGAGAAACTATACTCTCAGAATGAGAAATTGGAGCCAGGATGTGGGTTCACCGAATTCTCAGAACAGAGTGTTTTGGTGTGTGGTGTGCTGCTACAGTTAGCGTGTGGATGGTTGTTCTATGACATTCAAACTCGGTCTCATGTAAGTTGACTTTTGGTTTCATTTCCTGGGTGATTCTTGCAGCTTTATGACAATGGATTTCCAAAATATCCAAAATGTTCCTTGCCCCCTGCCATCAATAGGTACTGTCAAGTCATCCAGTGTTTTTTTTTAAAACATCTCTAATATTAAATATTTCAATGGGGGTACAACTGGATTACAGAGAGCAAAGGGAAACAGGAAGTGCCACAGTGGAAGGCTAGATATAAGAGGTGCTCTTAGACCATGTGAGATCAGCGATCGGTGGCTCAGTTTTCACGCATTGGGCACTCGGATGGAACGGTTTAGATATGTCATTATCTCATTTAATCCTCATAAGACTTTGGAGGCAAATGTTGTCTGAAAAGCTATCCCACAAATTAGAAAGGTTGACATCAGCAGAGACGTTAGGGGGTGTCACTATCAAGATTTGGATCTGATTTGCCTAAGATTACACCTACATGACCCTGTCTCAGATACATGACAAACTCTTCTCACTAGGTATTGGGGGTTGTGGTCTGTAATGCCACAGAGTGACCCCAAGGCTTCTCCAAAGGATGACCTAGCTGTCTTCTGCAAAGGGTTCCACGCCAAGTCGATGGCCAGAGCATGAAAGGACTCTAGGCAGCTGAGACAAACCTAGGACTACCTGTGCAACCAGAGCTGTGCAAGCTGCTCTGTACAGACATGAGATGTTTGATAAATAAATAACTGTGTTAGGTAGGCAGTCCTCTGGTAGTAATACCTCAGAGCCTGGAACATCTAATATTACCTTTAACCTCATGGGGATCCAAATTACCTGATAGAGACAATCTGGGGGCAGATGGGTGTGTTTGGCTCGTGGTTTCTGAGTGTTCTATTCATGGTTGCTTTCCCCCCACCCCTGTCTCCAGCTGCTGCTCTGCAGAGCATCAGGGTAGCTACCATGGGCATGCAGTGGTAGAAATGGGAAGTGTTTCACCTCCTGGTGGACAAAGGCAGAAAAGAGGGAGGGAGTGACCTGGCAATAAGAGATGCCTTCATACCTGATGATTTCATTCATCCAGGACTCATCTTCCCAGAACCTCCCAAAAGCCAGCATTGAGGAGGAAGCTTTCTGCACGTGAGCCCTTAGGGAGCATATTCAAATGCTCCACATTCAAATGGTGACATTGCTGACCAGGAGTCAGAAGTTCCCTTTACTTCTGAGTATCTGCAATAAGTAGGGGTATTAAATAGGTCCACGTCTTAGGTATCACACGGCTATATGGACGATCACCTGCGATAATTATTATTTACACATCTTCATTTTTATATGCTACACTCCAAAGAGGGTTGGCGCTAGCGAATTTTCTGGGCATTTACTAACATGCATCATTCTTAACACAACTGAGTTCGTACTTGAGATACACATCATAAAAGCCCAAAACCTCCCAACCAGTCAAAAACCCAGTACTAGATGGCACTGGAATTTATTTCTAGAGGAACTAGCATGACCACTAGATGGCACCGGAGTCTGGATTCATCTTTCTGTTTCCAGAACAATCTCTAGCAAGACAACTGTAAAACCATCATAAATTTTAGAGTCAGTTGCTTGTTTATCTGATGTGGTACAAGGCATTATGATTTTTTTTTTTTTGAGCTCCAGCGTTTCTCTTCCAATAAATGAACACAGGGCCAGCTCTGACTCTAAAGCCAACTCTTGACAAGTCTATTTTAAGATCCCTTAAAGAACTTCCTGTAAAACATTCAGGTTCCCACAATTGAAAGGATAATTGTAATCTATGTTTTTAAAACCTGCAGCAAGGCATGTGTCTAGAAAAAGCAGCAATTCAGTTGTTAACTTCCCGTGTTCATTTGGATTTCAGCTGCAGCCTGGGAAGTCACCCAATAAACACGTGGTAAGTCTGCCAATATTGCAAGGACCAGAAGGACATGAAGATACAATGACACCATGCATGGATTTGAAAATGAGCAAATGAGGAGGCACAATTGGTTTGTATGCCATGGGGAAAGCCAGTGAGTAATGTGAAGAACATAAATACAAGTGCATGTAAGGCCTTGAGAGCTGGCTCAGTGGGTCAGGAATCTGCCGCTCTTCCAGGGGACCTGAGTTCAAATACCATGCCCCATGTGAAGATCCTGCCATGGTCGTATGTGCACCTATAACCACAGTACTGTAAGGGCCAGAAGCAAGAGGATTGCTCGGGCTTGCTGGGTGTCAGCTCTGCCCCAGCTTCAGTGAGAGACCCTATCTCAAAGAGATAATGTGGAAAGTACTACATATCTACATACATATACATAATCATACATACATATACATGCATGCATATGTACATACATACACAAATGAATGTGTGTGTGTGTGTGTGTGTGTGTGTGTGTGTGTGTGTGTGTGTAAATTTAACAAGGTAGTCAGATAGTAACATTTTGGCAGTAACTAGAAAGACAAGATAGAATCAGCTATTGGAAAGACAGAATGATGAATGTCAGCTGGGGAGGGTGGAAGAGTCCAGAGATGCAGGCAGGACACATTATGAAAGGACTTGGCTTTTGTAGTTTGTCTTGGTGTGTGAGCCCCTAGGAACTGTTTTTTTTTTTTTTTTTTTTCATCAACAAGAATCACGGACCCTAGGAGTATAGCTCAGGGATAAAGGAATTGCCTAAAATGTGCAAGGCCCTGGGTTGGATCCGGAACACTGGGGACCAAATATCAATCTCACTTTTGGTTGGCGAGTAGATTTTATGTCACCCAATAACAATAGCAAGGCCGTAATACATGTATAATGAGCACATCCATAGCCCCAGCCAGGGCCTTGTTCACTGAGAGTGCTTTTCAGTTATTACTGCATTTATAGAGTTTCTCTCCGCCTTGAGGCCGTTTCTCAGACTCGAGGGCCATCAGAAAAATCTGAAGCATGGCTGCCTTCCTTCCTCACTTTGGCTTCCGATCGATCACTTCCTCTCCTCCGCAGTTCCAACTCAGGAGATTTTAGGTAGAAACCTAGAATCTGCATTTGTCCCGCCTTCCAGCTGCTGTTGCCCACACTTGGAGAGTCGGTACTGAGAGAGCCTGGGTGTAGACGCATACGAATGACAAAACCAAAACCAGCCTGGAAGGTTTGTTTTGGCTGCATTATGACCAGCTTCTGGACTTCCGAGACTACGTTCTATCACTAAGGGCAAAGATGCTAAAGCTGCGCCACTCCTGACCACGGGGCATGTCCCTCTCTTCCTTCTGAGTAGCGTCCCACTTTTCTAAAGAGAGCAATTGTGTCCATTTATGTAATAAGCCAGGCTTGGCTTACAACGAAGCAAGGAGATGCTATAGGCAGCGATTGAAGGCTACCCGTGTATCTCTACACGATGTTCAAAGAAAATATCGTCTAAACATCAACGAAAGCAAACCTCTTCCAGGAGCGTCGCTGAGGAATTAGCACATTAGACGCTTCTAGAAAACATCTCCACTCCCTTCCCATCCTAGGCGTCACCCTAAGCCTGTGCTTCCATCATGGTCCTTTGACAAAAGCTGTCAGACACTGGCCTACACTGCATGCTGCTAGTCTTCACTCAAGATCGCTTTTCCCGGGTTCTCTCTACTCTCGACCCGGCACCTTACTTTAGACTGGTGCTCAGTGTGGTGGGATTCATCACTTCACTCAAGATTCCCCAAACTTCCTCTGGCAAACACTAAAGTAACCTGGGCATTTAATTTCCAAGTTTCCTGGACCTCCCCCTTCTCCCTACTGAGCCAAAATCTTTGAGCGAGGGTGCAGGTGCCTGGTAATTTTAGCAAGTCACTAAGTGATTTTTACAAGGCAGGTTTAGAAAAGCCCTTGACTGATGATCTTTGTTTTACTATTCAATATCAATGTCATCCGTGTTTCTCTCAAAGATTTCCTTGATTCCCCTAAAGCAGTGTGGGTCTCAGCCTTCCTAAAGCTATGAACTTTTAATACAGTTTCTATATTAAATTTTAATATTAATATATTATATAGCTATATAATATTCATATAATATAATTGAAATAAAATATATAATTTTATATAATTAATATTAATATGAATAAAATTTAAAATTAAGATTAAAATTTAATGTTATATTATAAAAATATACTATATATTATATAACATTATATACTATAAATTATATTAATATATACCAAATATGTATTAATATATAATATAATATATTATTTTAATATATAATATGTATTATATGGTATAAAATAATATAGAATAGTTAATATATACTATAATGTGATAATACTATATCATACTATAATAAATTTAAATTTTAATATATTAATGTTAATATTTTATTTAATAATACTTAATATAGTTCCTGTATTATGGCTGGCAATCCCCAACCATAAAATTATTTCATTGCTACTTCACAACTGTCATTTTGCTACCATTATGAATCACAATGTAAATACCTGATATGCAAGATATCTGAGATGTGACTCCTGTCGGGGTTGGGCCCCACAGATTGAGAACTACTGCACTGAAGTTCAGCGTCTTCCCTTTGTATCTGTTGCATGTTGTGTTTCTGATATGTTCCACTGTTTTTCCATCTTTACTCAAAGGACCTTTGTTGAGAGTGTTCGTGAAAGGCAAAATTATGACGTCACTCTGAGTGTATTTTCCTGACGCTAACATGCATCAAAAAAGTAGTAGGTACTCATTAAATGTGGCTAGAACAACTTGCATTTCTTCCATTTTCTCTCTGTCTTCTGAGAGAAACTGGACGTCGCTTCTTCATCAAGGAGCAGCGTTCATGTGGCTAAGGACATTTGTCCGGTTATAGAATCTGAATATACAGCCTTGGATACGCCCTATGTTCACTTTGGTTCTTACCAACGGGAAGAATTATCAGGGCATATTTGATCGTGACATACTCGAGGGTGAACATGAGTCTTAGAGGCTTGACAGCATCAGGAGAAGGCCAGCCTTGGCCAAAAGGAGCTCAGGTGTGTCATCTTGACTCAAAACGACCACAGAGTCCTTTTCAGATGCAGTTTCTCACCAGAGCGCGTGTGACCCATGCTGGACTGCGCGCCCACGCTGGACTGTCTCGGTTCCCACAGTCGCTGTCTCTCACGGTTTGATTGAGTTGAGCTCTTTTACACACCCATCCCCCAGGCTCCAGAGAACAAATGCTAGAGTGAGAATTTCTTATCACGTGTCCAGGTGGTGGCAGCCAAGGCAGAGGTGGGAACGGAGATGGATTTTTCCCAAAGATCACCCACGGGATGCTTCTTCCCATTCCCAAACCTAATGAGCAGGGAATAAACCAGGGTCTGTGTCAACTTTGACCTCCTAGTTCTGAGGATCAGATGCTTTGACTCATTTTTGTATCCTTGTCAGGGTGGTTCTTGAACAAACGCTTGCCCTTTCTGATGCGCACTCGTTTGTGCGCATGGGGGTGGGGAAGGGGAGGAAGGAATTCTCACCAATTTGTTGACTAAAATCTAGAAGTATGAATCAAGCAGGGATCTGATCACACCGCTGTCTTAGGGTTTCTATTGCTGTGAACAAACACCATGACCAAGGCGACTCTTATAAAGGACAACATTTACTTGGGGCTGGCTTACAGGGTCAGAGGTTCAGTTCATTATCATCATGGCGGGAAGCATGGAAATATGCGGGCAGACATAGTGCTGGAGGAGCTGAGAGTTCTACAACTTGATTCAAAGGCAACCAGGAGACTCGCTTCCATAGAGGTCAAGAGGAGGGTCTCTTTGGCACTGGGTGGAGCTTGCGCACTAGGAGCCCTGAAAGTCCCGCCTACAGAGTGACACACTTCCTCCAAGGCCACACCTCCAAACAATGCCCCTTCCCGTGGGTCAAGCATTTTTAAACCGCCACAACCGTTCAATATCCATTTATTTCATTCCATCCTAAGTGCCAGACTCTGCCTGTGAGCAAGCCAAATGAAAGACGAGCAGTGTCAGACAAGACAAATGAGAAAGACCTGCCAGAGAATGGAGGTGACTCAGCCAGAATCCATCCCTGGGCTTCGGGAGTCATAATTCTCAGTCAGCAACGCCCAAGACAGGAGGCTGGGCTACGCTCAGGTTGATCCCTACATTGTTGGCTTGGTAGAGAATATTTAAGATCATCTGGTGGCATAATTTTAAAAATTCTTTTTAGCCCTGCTTTGAACAAATTCTTATTGAAAACCTGGTGGCTTTCCGTGACTTCTAGAAAATGACTAAGATGCACACACAGACGGTTTTTGGAAACCCTCAGCCTTGGGCCAATGGCTATGGTTGAAGAGACTCTAACTCCAGCATGAGGATGATCAATCTATTGCTTCCTCTCCAAGTTATAGATGAGAAGTTCTGTGAACACTGGATTATTCACCGAGGGAGACTCTGGCAAAAGGTCCTTTCTAGTCTACAGCCTTAGGTCTGCATATGTCTGCTAATTCAACCAGCGAGAGGTTGAAAATATTTTTTAATTACACTGATTTAATTATGCAGATTTTTGTCATTGTTCCCTTAATACAGTTTAACAATTATTTAGAATGTAACCTCATGACTTTGTATGTTACTCGTTGTCAAGAGACGATTTAAAATGCCGCAAAAGGGTCTGGAGAGATGGCTCAGTGGCTAGGAGAGCTTGAGGACCCGAGTTTCATTCCTGGAACCCATGTCAGAAAGTTCACAACTCCAGGTTCAGGGAATCTGTCACCCTCTTTTGGACTTTGCACGTACGTACGCACATGTGATACCTACGAACACACACACACACACACACACACACACACACACACACACACACACACATCCTTGCAGTATAAGGAATAATGTGTACAGGTTATACATAAACCCTGTACCACTGCTTATACAAGACTGCAGCATCCTCTGTTACAGATATGCATGTGCCCTGAAATCAGTCTACATGGGTACCGAGAAGTGACTGTGACTACATCCCATTCGTACAAATTCAGCATCTCTGTTCACCCAAATGCTTGAAAGCAAGAAAAGGGAGCTGTAAAACTGCACCAGTGTGCCCCCTAGTGGTTGCATTTGGTTAATTACCTGTCTCCTGTAGCATATATATATATATATATATATATATATATATATATATATATATATATATATATATATATATATATATATGCATCCTGGATCCACTGTTCACCAACACATCTGAGGCAAAGGGAGTTTTGTTGACAGATGTTTAGGCTTCTCCTGCTACCCATGGTGAGAAGGCACTCGACTTACTTGCATTATCTGACCCTGAGTCCAACTCCAGTACTGCTTAGAGGCAGGGATGACCGAAGCTGCAAAGACATGTGGTAATATGTTGAACCAAAAACTAGCATTTTCTCTTCATTCTTTTTTCTGGCAGGTTGCATATTGTTACCTGGAGTAATTTGCAACCCCTGAGAGAGGATGCTTTTACTGGTCACTTCTGACAAATTGTATTTATTCATTTAATTTTATTCTGCTATTAATAAAACTGACATTTGAAGTTGACTGTGCTTGGTAATGTAAGTCTGCCTTTACAAGCATTCAGGCGTCGCTCATGATTCTGCTTCCAGGAACCCATCTATATATATGTAGCAAATTTTGTAGCTCTGAGTAGCCTGCTGTTCTCTGTCAATCACCGTATGTATCTTTTAATTAAGTAGAAAAGAGCTCTTAAAAGCACACATAAGCCCGGGAAACTCTATTTCTGGCTGACAGCAACATCTCTGCATTTGCTAGCGAGAGCACAGATTGACAGAATAGACTAGATCAAGAAAATTGATCGTTATTCATACGCTGGATTGAGTCAATATATGTAAATCCATCCCCCAGTGCAGGCGGGCAGGGCGAAGCTTGCCTTGCAGAAACCTTCCACTTCCAGGCTGACTACTCATCCACATACCAGCCTGCTCCCTTAATGCAGCAAGATTCTAGTTCTTTTCCTCCTCGGGAAAGCTCTTTTGTATTCATAACAACTGCAGTTTGAATGTGGTTTGGAGAAGAGAAACTATTTACACGCTGCCATCTCTCGAGTCAATACAATTTGCAGTAAATACAGTTTAGGTTAGAGCCATGATATGGATGCTGTGGGAATTTCTTTGTGATTTTTACCACGGATTTTTTTTTAACTTTTTAAAATGTTCTCTGCTTTCAAGTCTGTGTCTTTAAAGTGAATGATTTCACAGAGCTGTTGTGAGGATCAAGTGAAATAATAGATTTGAAAGAGGCTTTGAAAAAATTAAAAGCATTATGCAAATAGAATTTTTTTTTGTCTCAAGGTCCTTTTACTTTAAGGGCAAAGCTTCCTAGATATTTGAAAGCCCGTTTCAATCTTGATTTAAAATAGTTAAAGATTCACAATGCCTGAAACAGATGACTTAGCTGTATGAAATACAAATTATGTATTTAGATATCCCTTAATGTCTTCTCTGAGAGGAACAGTTGTGAGCTTCACAGTATCAAACAAGAGTCATGTTTCTACTCTCAGGAGAAAGATTCAACACATGTGAATCTGTGTCTTTCAAGAGCTCTCTGAACATTGCCACCTTTGCTTTCCAGATGAAGGAACATGTGTGAGACTGAAGCCAGTAATACTTGGGGGGTTGAAAATTGTAGGAAGACTAGCTCATTTTGTATATGTTTATGTATATGTATAGTATATGTATATCTGTGTCTGTATATATACATGTGTATATATATATATATATATATATGTGTGTGTGTAGGGTGATATATATATACATATAGGGTGATATATATATATATATATATATACATGTGCACATATATATATATATATAATACATGTATATGTACATGTAATGTATATGTATATATGTAAATGTATGGAAATATGAAGTTGCTTTCTAGATATTATATGTGTGTGTGTGTGTGTGTGTGTGTGTGTGTGTGTGTATACCACTATCCAGGTGAGCCGACATTCATGATGCCACGGAAACCCTTTTGCAAACTCTGGATGCAGGAAGACACCAATTGTAGAGACTCAACAGCTCCTCAGAAGTGATCAGCATAAGTTGCTAGTTCATTTACACTCAAGCAAGTCATATCACACACACACACATGCACATGTGTACATACACGCACATGCACATGCATATGCACACACGCGCGTGCACACACACACACACACACACACACACGGTGTATTGCTCATTCTAGAGAGAGCAAATGTGTCACTCACCTACAGAAAGTGACCACAGATGGCTGAGGGACAAAGTCACCTGTTAAAGAAGTCTGTTGAGGGTCTGTCTCTTAGTTCTTGATCCTTTTTAAAAAACAAAACCAAAAAACAAAACAACAAAAAAAGGTGCTTTCCTGTCACCCCCTCTTTCCCAGGTATGGTTACTGTTTCCCGCTCTACCTGAACTGTCCCCCGTGTGGCATTCTCCTAGCCTCTACTAAACCCCAGGAGAAGGCTTCCCAGGGTCTACTGCAACCTCTTCCACTGCCCTAAAGTTGCTTTCCAGAAACTTCTGACCACCAACGCAGGAAGATGTGCTCTCACCTGTAGCCTGCATTTGTCTCTTTGTAATCCTGACTGTTGAACACTCAGTTCCTTTAGATCTCATCCTTTCCCTTGGGTGGCTTCTATCTAGACAGACAGACAGACCCCCAAGCTGTCCTCCAGGACAAACCTTTTCAATCTACCTCTGGTGTGTTTTCTTATTGTCTAGTGGCCTTAGCTCTCCAAACCCTAATTCAACCCCAAGCTCTGGGCACCCCATTCCCACAGGACAGCAACTTTGCTGAACCTTTAACCTCATACTTCAGTGAGGACACACTTACCATTGCCAGCTATTTGGTTATCCTAACATGCATGTTCTATGTGAATGGCAGGGAAGCTTGGTAATCCTCTAAGAATTGCTTTATAATGCCATTAACATGCTTCCCTGTGTCCTTCCAAATTAGATATTTCTGTGTGTGCATATGATTATGCATCTATGAATTCATGGAATTAAATGTATAATATGATTGAATCAATGGCCGTGTCCTGTCTGAGATAATTACCTCATCGTCCATCAAGAGGAGCTACTGCGTGCTATCTCCTTGTGTCACTTTGATATAACCTCCACTATCTTTGATAGTGCCCTTGTTCTGTAATATGTTATAGACTCAAAATAGAGGCTGCTCAAGTATTCAAGACTAGAATCTACTTATTGGGCATGATTGTTTCGGGTATCTTGGACACTTGTCCATGCCTTTCTAAACCTGAGAAAAACTGGAAACCAGCAGTCTTAATTCATTTTCTGTGGCAGTAACAAAATACTGTAGGGTTGGGATACTGTTCAGCAACCTCTGCCTAAGGAATGGTGCCGCCTACAATAGGCCGGGGTCCTCTCATCTCAATAATACACAGACTGTTCCCTACAGAGAGGCCCACGGGCCAACCTGATCTTGACAATTCCCCATTCAAACTCTATTGTCAGGTGACTCTAAGTTATGCCAAGTTAACAGTTAAAATTAAGCACTGCAATACATCACTAAAAAGAGCAACGATGTACATTTGGGTCATGATTCTGATAGCTGGTGCCAAACACTTTGGCAATAAGATCTGTGTAAAGATGCTGGGCAATTTCATAGCATTCAGAGAGACAAGAGGAGAATAAATCTCAGGCAAAAAAGGACAAGAACGAGGCCTTATGACAACCCACTGCTGTGAGAAACAAGCAGGGCTCTTCAAGAACTGCGGTAATCCCTTCTGAGGGTCGCATCCCCAGTAGCATTCACACCTTCTGCTAGACCTCATCTCTTTAAGTCTCACCACCCCCATAGACAGCTTTAAGCACTTCCTTCAAGCAATTGAACTTAACTTTTGAACTGTATCTAGTCGGAGCACAGGCTTCATGCAGCCATCCCATCTGACATTCCTCATTCTCTCTCTCTCTCTCTCTCTCTCTCTCTCTCTCTCTCTCTCTCTCTCTCTCTCTCTCTCTCTGTGTGTGTGTGTAGGGGGAATTTATGTGCATGCCTGTGTGAGTGCATATGTGTCTACCTGTATATAAAGGTTAAATGATGACCTTAGGGTTCATGCCTTGGGCATCACCATCCGTTGAAAGGCAGCATTCTCCAGTGCCCTAAGTCACTGATTCAGCAAGGCTGGCTGACTGTTGACCCCCAGGGATCTGTCTGTCTCACCCTCCCCATCACTGGAAGCACAAGCAAGCACCACCAGCCTTCTTCAGATTAGCTTGTTGGGTTCCAGGGATTGAACTCAGGTCTCGGTGCTCACACAGCAAGCTTTCCTGAATGAATTCTCTCCCTAGCATAATTATTTATCTATATTGCCAGATCATGTACACATTACACATTGGGTTACGTCCCTTACAGTTATTTCTTGTCTTCCATTGTACAAGGAAATTGATATTTAATTCCACCCATGCCTAAGGGAAATGTAGCTGTTAGAAAACCTTTTTTACATTCTGAGAATTTTTCTCTCACTTTCAATCTATTATAGGCTAATACTTTTGTAAAACACGAAGAAAATAAATGACTAATGGAATGATCCATGAGCTTGGATGTTCCAGTCATGTCAAGATGCCGTGTAAGTCTCAGAATGATTACTCTTATGTGCTGTTTCTTCCCACTGTGGTTTGGTAAGAAGCACATATGAGAAAGATATTGTCTGTGCCCTTAATTTGTGTGTGTGTGTGTGTGCGCGCGCGCGTGCGCACGCATGTGCTTCTACATGCACACACACACACACATGTGCTTCTACATGCACTCAATGTTCATGGAGGCCATTAGAGAGCATCAAAGCTCCTAGACCTGAAGTCACAGGCAGTGGTCAGGTACCCAAGCTGGGTGCTGGGAACTAAATTCCCTCTGCCAGACCAGCAAGTGCTCTTAAGCACTGACCCATCTCCCCAGCATCTTTCTCTATGTTCGTGCATGTTGGCATCAATCGACAACAGGCTATTTGTTATTAACAGTCAGTTTGGCTGAACAAGAGATTTGATGCTCACATTTTATTTCCATAGCTATTTAAAAATACTAATAAAATATTCTTTGATCACACAAGTGCTGCTGTTGAAAGTTTTGCTGGCTGTCTCACTTTTTTCTGTGGGCCTTTTCACCAGTCAGTCTGAATGATGCTTTCTTTAAAAGAAATTTTGTGTGTGTGTGTGTGTGTGTGTGTGTGTGTGTGTGTGTGTGTAATTCAGCTGAGACTTGAGAATTGGTTCTGTAGTTGAGAGCATTCGTTGCTCTTAAAGAAGTTGTGGGTTAAGTTACCAGCACACATATCACAACTCACACCTATCTGTAAGTCTAGTTCCAGGGGATCCAGCATCCTCTTCTGGCTTCTGAGAGCACTGGGCACACTTGTGGTACACAGAAACTCACACAGGGAAACACACATACACATTAGATAGATAGATAGATAGATAGATAGATAGATAGATAGATAGATAGATGAATATGTGAATGTATATATGTAAGATAGATAATGTAGGAATATATGAATGTATGTATGATAGATAGATGTATGAATATGTGATTGTATCTATGTATGTATGTATGTATGATAGATAGATAGATAGATAGATAGATAGATAGATAGATAGATAGATGAATGTATATATGTATGTATGAATGAGTATATGGATGGATGGGTAGGTAGATGGATAGAAAGATAGATGTAGATATAGATAGATAGATAGATGAATGTATTTATGACAGATAGATGTAGATGTAGATAGATGTATGAATGTATGTATGTATGACAGACAGACAGACAGATCGATGATTTTAAAGAAACAATGGCTTTGACCCTTATAGGTTAATTTTCTAGACCTTGTGATAGGTACTTTCAATTTTTTTTCATTTTAGGAGCATTTTCAAATGGTGACATATCCAGTAACTAACAGAAATTACTAATTTTTTGTGCTTTGGAGACTTTTAACAATTTGATGAAACTACCAGCCCCCATCTCAGAATACTTTAAGATGCACAAGATTGAATGCATGCAATTTCAAAGGAAGCAAGTTATAACGATATGAAATCATAACAATAATTTAAGTTTATGATACAACAGCAATCCACTTCTTTTCCCTGTATATTTTCATTGTAATTCACTATTAAAATATTAATATAGTGTGGGCTTTGAATAATATGATCTAAATATAGTCAAGTGTAAGCCTACAAAGTGATGAATGCAATTGGATTAAATATATTTTTGAAAACTATAATTTGATGCTGGGTGACTATGTGTGTATGTGTGTGTGTGTGTGTGTGTGTGTGTGTGTGTGTGTGTGTGCATGTGTGTGCATGCTCATTGCGCATGTAAGTGTGTGTGCATGTTTACAGGAGTGGGATGCATGTGCCTGTGCTTGCGTGTGCCTGTATATGGCAACTCATTATGTCTGGAGGTCAGCTCAAGGTGTCATTGTACAGAAGTCATGAGCGCTATTCTTTATGATGGTGTCTCTCTCTCACTGGCTTCGACCTCATCAGGCAGGCTCGGCTTGCTGACCAATGAGACTCAGGAGCCGTCTCTTCCTACAGTGCTACAACTGTAGTGTAAGACATTGTGGCCTGGAAATTGAACCCCAGCCCTCATGCTTGCATAGCAAGTACTTTTTGATCGAACCATCCCCAGCTCTGTATGACCATTTTTGAATCCGATAATCTGACAGGTTGTTTAAGCCTACAGTGTTTAAGTCACATTATTTCAAAATATTCATGATCATTCTGCTGTGTCCCCTCGGGGACTGGGAAATTAAGCTCTGAAATTTAGTCATTGTCATGCATATGAATATGAAATACGAATTAATGAAAACCCATTGGAAATGTGAGCCAGGGGCTCCTTCAGTATTATCCCCGTCAGGCACAGTGGTGTGGGGTAAATTGTCACAAATCTGCTTTAGCTTGCTAGTAATTTTCTTCTCAGGAGTCCCCAGGTGCAGAGCAGGCACAGTGAGGCAGAGTCAGGTTTCACACAACTGCATTTGCTCCTACCACGACTAATCCAGGTTTTCTACAGAGTCCTTGGGATCCTTCAGGAGCTAGACCCAAGCTAATAAACTCAACATATGCATATTTTTACACTCGAGCACATAGATGGGTTTGCTTCATTTTGCAGACAAAAATGTGGTCACAAGGTAGACTGTTCTTGGCCAATAGTCACTTTCTCTGCAACCCATCTCTACATCTGTCTCACAAATCCATCACTTTCTCAAAACCCTGCCTAAGTCATGCTCTTGAGGTCTCTGAAACTAAAACCAGGCTTTGAAAACTGGGTCTCCTAAAAATGAACATTCCCTAAATGATAATGTGTATACTTTGATTTAAAAAAAAAAAAGATGTGTAATGGTATGTGCTTGGCAAACATGGGATAAAATAAATATCTGATAGATTTCTATTGTGGGGTATGTGTATGTGTGTTGTTTATATCAAATTTCTCAAAGTCTTTAATGTGCAAATTTAAATACTCACTGTGCTTCAACCAGAAACATTGGAGTCTGTGTGTTGAAAATATTGACTGGAACCTTTTTTTGTTGTTGTTCAAGAAGAAAAATTAGCACCATAAAAGCCAGGTGATACAAATCTCCGAAGTATACCTATCAATTTTTTATATTCATAAAAGTTTGTTTTGTGGCCTGTACTGTGAATGATTTTAGAGATGTTTTCACAGATCGCTTAAAAAGAATCAATGTTCCTCATCCATTTGTGGAATTTCCTGCCAGAGCTGACTGATCTATGACATCATTCATCTCTAAAGCCTCTTGGTTGATTTTTAGTTCGGGTGACTCATGTAAAGATGACAGTGAGGTACTGAAGTCTCTTGTCATTCTTTTATCAACCTTACATCTTCTAGTGTTTACTTTATATAACTGGGAACTCCAACCTAAGGGCATAGATGAAATTGTCACACCTTCTAGGTGAATTTTGCCCTTCACTAGGAAGTAGTGGCTTTCCGGTGGCAGAGAGTGTACTGCTAGGGCACCAGTTGGCTGTGACAGGTCTAAGGAGAGCAAGATGTCAGTAAGGCTGCGAGGGGCAATGTGAAACAGGAGAAGATGAAGTGAGGAAGGAATATGGACGAAAGCATATCCTTAGAGGTCGGAGGGGTAGCAGAGAAATGCAGGCTATCCATAAAGGCTTTGCTGGCGGAAGACGAGCTAGAACTCACCAACCAAAATACAATAGTGTAGCAAAGTTTTAAAAATTAAAATTAAAAATTTGAAAATGTAACTAAGTGGAAGGATGTCAATCAGCATATTTTTCCTCGTTGGTGTGACGCTGTTCCTCTCTCCTTGGATTGTCTGTGTCATCCATCAGCACTGGGCAAGACTGCTGGCCTCGGTAATTCTAACAAGTTAAGCTTCCTTCTAGGTGAGGCTATGATGGATGGAAGTGCGCTTCTTGGTCTGAGCATGCCCAATCCCATCGCCTGCCAATTACATGACCATCCTAGTGTATGGGGGATCATTTCTAAGCACAGAGTTTTGTGTGGATGAGGTTCTGGGGTGTGGACGACCCACCTTTCCATCTTTCCCTCCTGTACACTTTCCATTTTCTCATGCAGTAGCCCAGGCTAGGCTAGGGGTAGAGGTGCCTTCCTGGCCATTCACTGCCTACTTGTCCCAGTGTCAGGCTTTCATCCATACTCCTGACTCTATCTCCACAGGCTGCGCCAGTCTGGTCCTTTCTCCTCTATCCAGCTTCCACATTGGTCCAACCTCTGCTCCTGTTTTCAGTCTGGACCCTTTCTTTGAATCGAGGGACAGCAGTGTGTGATGGGAATGCTTCCCTGGCCATGTCACCAGCCTCAGGCTGTGTGCGAGAAGAATGCTGTGGCTGGATGCTTCTAGGCAGAGCTATTCCTACTCTGGCTTTATTTCCATTTTCTTCAGTTCTTTCTCTTAGAAGAATGGGATCTATAATTAATTTATTCCAATGAATTTCATCTGCTTTTAAACACATGTGGCTCTTAATCCATCATCGTGCCTAGAAGTCCTTTACAGCTTTTATATATATACATGTATATATATTAGTTTATCTTGAAAATATAGAAAAGCTAAGGAAAGATTTAAAACTATATACGCTCTCTGGATATAACCAATATTTGCTTTCTTTTCATTTCCTCTCAGATCTTATGTTTAAATATTTTATTTAGTTGTGGTGATACAGAATGTTAAAAAATTTAAATGTCAAGTTCAAACCTATTTTCAAATTTATAAATTTTATACCATAAATAAAACATGCTACTAATGCTTTATTGTGATGTGTTTAGTCAAGTGATATTTTACATATTGCCAGCTCTTGCAATCACCGTGTTCTTATGCATACCTCGGGGGGCTCCATGCTGTCTGCAGAAGCCAATGCTGAAGGGCCAACCAACACATTCCATTGCCTTTCTCCAGTGTCAAGTCCCCTTCCATCCTCAGACGTGATGACTACTGCCTGTACTGTTTCCTTCAGTGTCTACTACTGCTTGATGTTTGAAACCATAAGAAAAACAAGGGTTGATTGGTGCTTAAGCCAACAAAATTGGAATCGTTATATAGGCAGTCTTCACTCACTTTCATTTTTCCCTTTCAGTATTTCCTCCATAACGTTAGATGTAGCCCACAGTCAGATATGGTTAAGAACAGTCCATCATCGGCGGTTAATGGTTGTCTTACAGTTTTCCTGTTGCTGGATGCTGTGTGTGTATGTGTTTGGTCATTATGAGCAATGCTGCAGTTACTGGAAGTAGAGGTCATAGCCATGCCCACTGTGAGATCTGATGAATGTCACCATGTTCATTTCGAAAAAAGCTGTATTCCACATATCTTCACCCACAAGATGTGAGATGACCCTTATAGGCAGAGCCGAACTCAAATTCTTCTCCCCTCTTACAGATCTGAAAAACATATCATGGTGGTCTTATTTTGAATATCTATGAAAGTAGAAATGAAGTCATTTTTATCTTTAATTTGAGAGTCCAGTCTTGCTTCTGTGATGTGCCCACTGGCATCGCCCGAATATCTGGTATTTTAAAATACCCATTGTCTTCTTAATAAAGTAATACGTATTCAAGTGTGGAATAAAACCTACATTTCTAGGAAAAAGACTGACCTAAAATCTCACCGCTTCCTGGTTAAATAACATTAACACCTACCTGTGTTTTCTTCATAATGCTTCAATTTATAGTGTTGCTTTATTCAGTTAAAGGAAGAGGAATCTGTGAAGAGATGTTCAGTGACAGAATTCTCCAGTGGACTGGTTGTGACCTTTCCACATTAAATCTCAATGATCACAGTTATCTGAGACACAGACCCACTGCTGCTCAACGCTTTGCCACCAATGATAGCTAGAATATAGTTCTTTGAAACTTGTTATGTAGCCCAAAAGCAAGACCCTAGTTAAATCCCCTTTGTTTGTTTGTTTGTTTGTTTTCTGTCTACCAGAAAACACAGAGGGCCACACAGGCAGATTCTGTGAGAACTGGAAACAGCCACAAGACCCTTTAGGGCTTTGAATTACAATATTCAATTGATTATTGACATAAGGAGACTTAACAGGTACAGAGCCTAGGATCCCTCCCTTTGATTCTTGTGTTTTATTTCTTGGGTGTTTCTAGATCATTTCACATCCTACTTAAATAACAAAGAGGTTGCATTGGTAAGAAGTTTCCAAGTCTCAGAACAATGAGGAAGAACTTTCTAGTACTCTCACACGTGAAATAAGATCTGTTTTGGTTTTGCTTTTTACATCTTGGGTTACAACTTTCTACCCCCCAAATAAAGATTTTCCTTAAATTGTTGTGTTTGCTCTTACAGAAGGGTGACTGTTTTTTTTTATTAATTTTTTTATTAATCATTGCATTTGTTTATATCTCAAATGATATCCCCTTTCCCGGCTACCCCTCCACAACCCTCCCCTCCCATCCCATCAGTCCTATCCCCTCTCCCCTTTGCCTCTATGAGGGTGCTGCCCCACATACCCACCTGCTCCTGCCCCAACTGCGCCAGCATCCCGATGATCGATCTTTCCAAGGCGATATCTTTCCTTCTGCACTGGTAAAGGCAGGGTTTGATTCCATTCTTCTAATTCAAACATTTTGACCAGTCGTGTTCAAGTAGGTGTCTCTGCTCAGGTCGGCAGCAAATGATGAATCCTCTGCTCTGGGTACTTACGGTTTCGTGTGGCTCGGGGACACAGCCCTTTCCTTAGTGATCTGCTTTGATTATCATTTCTCTACAGTTGCTGTGGTCTCCTCCTCTGAAACATGGGAATCGCCAGGGTCCCTCTCCACCTTCTGCCCTTACAGTAGCATCTTTCCTTCTTTGTCTTCATCATTTTCTCATAATTTTCTATTGACTCTTTGTGACTTTCATATTATGCAGCCCAATCCCACTCTTTTCCCGGTCCTTCCATACCCACCCTTCATTCAGCCTTGTAACCTCCCCTCGAAAGAAAATAAATAAAAAATAAGTAATCTTGCCTTGGAAGCTGCTGTGTCCCGCAGCACTCCCCTTTTCCCAAACAGCTTGACTTGCAAATGCTCATTGCAATGAGTCATAGGTCTGGTTCGAGGCCTCTGGCTTCTGCTACACCATCAATACTAAACCCTCACCATCAATGCTGGACTCCTCTCGGACATACTGCTGCTTTGGATCTGACGGACCAGCCCTTTTACGTGCTCCGGCAGCTCATAGGTAGGATGTTGCTATGAGCCAGCTCAAAGCCCTGGTTCTGGGCCTGGGGAGCAGCTGAGTTAATAAGCCCGACAGCTCTCCCATGCTCATACAGCATGCCCATCAGGGTCAGCTCTCCTGCACGTACAGCACCAGGTCCAGTATCCCCAGGGCAGGATCTCTCATGTCCATGGTCACTGCTGAGAACCGTCCATCTCAACATGGCCTCAGGCAACAGCCCAAATGACAATTATGTTCGCATGACCTTTGGTGGTAGCACAGACTTCTCCAGTCAAGCTGCTTCTTAACAGCCTCCAGTTTCGTCTCTCTTCATAGCTCACGAAGTGTTCCATTTCTCCTTCTCTTCCATCTCTCCACCCCATCCTTACCCCTCCGGCTGCCTTCTACCCCACCTGTGCCATACAGTGGTGGGCTGGGCCTGTGGTGTCTACCTCTGTTTCCATCTCTTTCTCTTAGATTTTTTTTTTAAAGCATTCCAGCGCTGACCCGGTGCATCATGCATTTGATTTTCTTCGGTGTCTCTTCTGTTTCTGTTTGTTTTGATGTTGCTGCTCTATTGATGACATTCTTAGAGCCATGGTTCTCAACCATCCTAATTCTGAGACTGTTCGAAAGTCCCTCACGTTGTGGTGACCCACAACTGTACAATTATGTCACTGCTGTCTCATAGCTATAATTTTGTTACTTTTATGAGCCGTAATAAAAATACCTGATTCGTAGAATATTTGATATGCAGACCTCAAAGGGGATTGAGACCCACAGGTTGCAAACTGCAGCCTTAGAGTCTTTTCCTGACCCAAGAATTGTATGTCTTTCATTATTGTCAACCGTCACTCTGTGTTACAGATCTAGGTACACCTAGGGTCATGAGTTCTAGTACTGATGATGCAAATTTCTAGGCTTTTCTGTAGACCAGAACACATCATCTTTTGCCCTCTGATCCTTCTATGTATCTAGACCAATCATCTCTTCTCTTGGTTTGTCGCTCAATGTGTTTAACCTCTTCATTCCTGTTTGTCTATTATTTATTTATTTATTTATTTATTTTTATTTTTATTCCTTTTTTTTTACTCTTTGACTAGTAAGAAAAGACTACTATTGATTTTTTACTTATAAAATATGTAAATTTCCCTCAGTCCTTTTCTTTGTGCATACAGTTTGACTTCTTTCTTCCTATCTCAGCTACAATACTTGGAACATTAACTCCTTGTGTCTTTTCGACTTTCATCCTCACTGTTCCTCCTGTCTAAAAAGGAAACTCTTTCATTTTCCACTATGCAGATCTTGGATGTTTTTACAACTGAATCTCTACAAATGCCTGGACTATTTGAAATGTTTATTTGATGCTTTTCAAGAAAAAAAATTTCTCACCAGTGAAATATATGTAATATAATATATGATATATGATATGTGATATGTGATATGTGATATATATGATATATGATATATGATATATGATGTATGATGCATGATGTATGGTATGTGATA
The DNA here is from genome assembly GCF_900095145.1 of Mus pahari. NCBI lineage: Eukaryota > Metazoa > Chordata > Mammalia > Rodentia > Muridae > Mus > Mus pahari. Next base: position 34,026,744 of record NC_034598.1, read on the forward strand.
TATGATATATGATAAACATAACATAGCATATGAAATATAATACATAACATAGTATAGATTTATATAATATATAAATAAAATAGCTATTTTAAATAACAAAAGGCTCACATTAAGTAGTTTCCAAGTCTTAGAACTTTCTATATGTTCTTGAATGCTGACAAGAGGGTTTGGTGCTCCATATCATTCTCCCTGGCTTTACCTGAAATCCTCCTTTTAAGACGTACCTGTGCTTCCTGGGAAAAATTCACTAATCTTTGTTCATAATAATACAATGATAATTTAACAGTTGTTTTTCAGCCTTATGAGGGAAATACAGGTGAGCAGCTATATTTTCACTTCTATCCCTCAGCTAGGTCTCTGAAAATCTCCTTGACATGCCTCTGAAGACCCGGTGTTTCAGTCAGGTTCTTTTTGTGGCAATCAACCATTTGGAAATTGGCTTGGGCTCATTGAAGCCTGGAGGTAGACTGAAAAGTATCAGAAGCTCAGGAGTTGATAGGCAACCCGGAGACTAACTTCAAAAGACACAGAAGAAAAAAAATTGGCCTCCTGGAAGCCTGGAATCAATGGTATAGCCACTTCCAGAAAAACCACACCAAGAACAATGTGGCCACCTCCAGGGTGGTTAAACCCCAACAGATATAGCAATGTCTGCTTGTTAGTTTGTCTAGGAGTCAATTCCAGAGAGAAAACATGGGTCTCATTGGTTTCGGAGCATGTCTGCCTAGGAGAATCAGAGTTCTTGATTAGTATCCCCCCGGCACAGCATGCAAAGAGTCACTGAGAACCAATGTGCTGACAAAGGCTAACAGACGCTGAGGAACCCACATCCTAAGAAAGTCAGCCGCAGGTGAGCATTAGCCTGAGCCTTCGGAGGTCATCTTGCCGTTCCCAGTATTCTCATCACTGATGTGCCTTAAATGTGTTCATCAGCTCAGTGTCCTCACTGTGAGTGCTCACATCTGAGCCGGTAAGAACTGTGTAAATCAGACAAATCAGGACTCCACATGTGCCAGCTCAATGCACTTACTGTTGTGGTCTTGAACAAATTATTTAAATTTTCTGAGCCCTTATTTTCCTAATGGATACAGGAATTTTTCAAGAATTTAGTGAGAATGCAGTGTTCTTAAAGGTTTCACGAGTGATAGATTATTCCTCATTATGGCTATGGAAATTGTATTGGCACCATATATAGAATAATTCATATTAACCTGTTATCCTCCAACTCAACTCCAAGTAGCATCTCTAACCTATTGTCTCATACGTCAACCATAGGCAAAGAGGAGAAGCGATCCTCTCAGTTCCTCCAGTCTTGATGCCAGTTGAGTAAGAAGTCATTGAGGTTCTACTCAGTCAGTCTGTGGAAGGGACATTGTCTATCCCTAAGGAAACTTAGGGAAAGTGAGCAACTGACTCAGACCAAAGCAGTTGCAGGCATAGCACAGACTGACCTGCTCACAGATAGAGTTTGTCTAGGTTCCATTAGATTGTTTCTAGCACAAAGGGCATCAAAGTTTGAAAGTAGCATAGGCATACATGGTTTGGGGCTTGGTTTTGTTTGTTTTTTGAGCCCATGGAGGACATTTCAAAGAGTGGTTCCACTCTTTGAGAAACATAAGACGAGTTGTCACATGTGCATTGTCACCTGGAATGGAACAGGCAGAGGACAGGCTGTAGTGCTGGATCAATGAGCTCTGGAACCACATGGCCTTGACGCTCAGCTGTCAATCAAAGGCAAAGAAGCCCTGCATTAAGATATGCTCATGTCCCCACTCAGCTTTCTCCTACCCTGTCGTTCTTCCATCTCCTGAGATGGAGCCCTGTGCACCCTACTAAAATCTGAAATGCTGCTCTGACTCTAAGCCATCCCAAAGAACCAAAAAAGGAGCAAAGCTTGGGGACCACATTATCTCCCCCCACACTATTATTTTACTTACACTTTATTGAGGTGTATATTAGGACAAACAGTTGGGTCTACTGAGTTCTTAACCTGAAGCTTTGTTATATGGGTAACCACTTGTGCCAAGCACAAGCGGATGAGGAAGTCACTCCCTCTGTACAGTACATGCAGTGTGAATTCTCAATACCTGTTGACGATTCATTGGGGCCTGGGTCATGTTTCCAACTGTGCATCCATGGGCAGAGCTAGATCCACAGAGGAATACAAAAGACTCTGTGGTTTAGGCTGCTGGACTCAGCTTCTGGCAAAGCTACCTGCTTCACAGCACAGAACGGCTAAGTCCTGCAGAAGACCCCTGCTGTCCCAGAATGGAATTAGATGCCTCTGGTCAGTCCACCAAAGCCTGCTGCTCAGGAGTCTATCTCCTCAGGTATAACATTAAGTCACTGAAATGAGTCCTTTGCATCTTTATCTAAATATGCTTTGAGGGAAGTGTCTGTTTTTGTTGTCATTGATAGGTAATATTTGCCTTGCCTGGCACATTTGTGCATGTTGGTCACAGCTGATATTTCTTTTTACTGAATATGAATAACATCAGTCTATTAGTTGGCACACACCACATTGCACCAAACCCTACTTTAGGCCCCATAAACACGCGAGCTCTTCGAATCACAGCTTTTTGTCAAATTAGAATTATAATGTTCTCTATGTTGGTGAAGCAGCAGAGGCTTAGAGAAGTTGTCAGGTACAACCCAGCTCTCAACAGCAGTAACAGAAGTAGACTTTACTGACTGTAGTTGTGACCATCACTCTCTACCCCTCACCCCTCCAGCATTGCTTCTGTGGTGACTGCTCTCCAAGCCTGAACACTATGCTTATGCCAGTATGTCCTGGCATCTTTATAGACATTTTTCCCACTGTCTGACAGAAAACACTGCCTGCACTTTTCCACGGGTGTGACACACACACAGGTTACAGTTCACGCCTACTAACACATGACCTAACTTAAACTCAGAAGCTTGCGTTCTAAGAAATCCAGAATAAGAATGAAATGCCTCCCTTACATGTCATTTGGCAGATGGGAAAACGGAAGCACAATGATAGAACTAAGGGGCTGGCACCAGGGGACACTCTGTTCAAACATACTGTGGGTCTGCTTGCTCAGAGAAGGGTCCACAGGTGCTCAGAGAGAGCATGAACTATGAATGCAAACAACAACTCGGGGTTCAGATCTTGACTCTTCTGTGGTGATGTGAACAAGGGTAGGGTTTCTTCATTTCTCGGAGACTTCATTTGCAAAATGAAATTGACATTATCTACCTTGCAGTAAGAGCAATGGCTTCTGGAGAAGGATATGACAAAACCATTGGAGGTGCCTGGCACAGAGATGTGATTCAGAATGGTAGCTTTCCTGTATTTATTTCCTGAAGCACACAGCACCATTAATCCTTTTCTTAGTATCCCATATTGTACTGGTTTGACCTGATGATGCTTGTATTCTAATGCTAATTTGTGTCCCCAAAACTGGTTGCCCCAGAGAGTCCACACACAGACTAGACACTAGCTAAGGGACCCTGACCCCACCCCCCACCCCCCGCCCCCCAGTTCATTGTGATAAAGATGCCAACAGCCAATCACTGAGCAGAAGAGACATAGGTGAGATTTAGGTTTCCTGGGTTTGGGACCAAGAAGAAGAGGGTGCAGGAGAGGAGGAAGGAGAAGCCACCATGGGTTAAGGGTCAAGAAAGCCTGGTCCTGAGGGTTGCCCAATTGGAGACAAGAGCAGCCCAGATGGAACCTAGTAAATAGTGAGTGATAACTCGGGGTTATCGATAGGAAAGTAGATTCTGACAGCACAGAGTAGGCAGCTGCCCAGTTATTGTGCTGCTTAAGGCTTGATGTAAATATAAAGGCTGTGAGTGTGTCTGTCATCCAGGAACTCGATTACCAAAGGCAGGGTAGAAACCCCAGGCCGGGATTTTAATCATCGAATACTACACCATATAATTTTCTCACTGTAGAAAACTAGAGCTGCTCATGTATGAAACAGAGTTCATTCTGAAGGGTTTCTTTTTTATTTTTTAATTTAAAGGAAGAAAAAGTTTAAAAGTGCTGAGCAAATATTTCTACCATTCAGTCATTAAATATTAATCGATGTCAAGGCATTTGAAGGAGCTTTTAGCTGTGACAGGTGAGCTGAATTAGAAATTCTGACTTAACGAAGCCTACACACACACACACACACACACACACACACACACACACACACACACACANACACACACACACACACACACACACACACACACACACACACACACACACACACTTGGGCAAAATGTCAAGGCAGCAGGTAAGAGGGAGAATTATTAGAGGAAAAACAACCTTCGAAGGAAGACTAGAGACTAGAAAATTGGAAACAAAACAAGGATTCTCTTCTTTTCTCTGGAATTGGTTTTCCTCTTTGGCATGTTTGAGCCTTTTCTGAGCCAGGCTTGATTCTGTATGTGGTAAGCAGGATGCCCCTAACTACTCTGTTTAGATGGGCCTGTGAAATGATTATGTTGTTGTAATGATGGATCGGGAGTACAGCAGGCTCTTTCACAGTCTCCGTGAACAATGCCCCATACTGTGCTCATGCCAACAAGCTGTATTTTTATATTTGACATGCGAGAGGAACATGGAAAATAACACACTGACAGGGCCTTAGACACACGTCATGCGTCTTCCTAACATAGATGGATGAGTGGAAAATAATATATTTAGGGAGACTCTCTTAAGCACTCTGAGGGGAATATATAGATGCACTACCAGTGGATTGGCTTATGCTGCATAGGAACATTCTTTACAAGCGAGTGACAGAGAAGACAGCATCCATCCACTTCTGGCTAGTAAATAGAAGAGAAAGATTAGCAGAAACAGGTTCAGAGCCCTACAACACTCACTGAGAGCTCCTGTTGTAAGAAATAGCGCATGTGGAATTTCTCCACTGAGATACATTGATCTTTCTCCAATGCAAACTAAAAGTTAAAGAAACTACTACAGACATCAGAGCTGGAAATATGGCAGTTCAGAGAAGAGTGCCAAATGAAGACTGAAATGGAACGGTCCCGGCTCCTCCAGTAGCTGTGTCAAGCTGGAGAACCATATAGAACTAGAGATGCCCTGTGCTGGGGGTCATCAGTATGAAACCAGGGGCCAGAAGGTGACTCAGTCAGTGAAATTCATGCCACTCAAGCACAAGGACTTGAGTTCACATCCCCAGTGCCCATGTGGAAAACCAGATGCAGTCATATGTGTACCTATAGTCCCAGTGCTGAGACACTCAGACAGGAGGACCCCTGAGGCAGACCCCTGAGACCTTCTGACCTGCCAGTTCAGCCAGATTGATGAGCTCCAGGTTCAGTGAGAGACCCTGTCAAAGAATTAGTTGGACGGTGTCTAAGAATATACTTGACATTGACCTTTGATATCCACATGTACACACACACACATACACACACACACACACACACACACACACACACACACTTTTACATGCAGTGCCAGGATTTTCCGTATTCACAGGAGTAAACATTGGCAAAACTGAATTGTTACACCATTTCCACTTTGATCAAAGTTTGCTTCAATGCTTCTACAGGAAGTGTGCGAAGAGTGATTATTTTCAATATTTTATTACAAAATTTCAGATGTGTTAAATGCTTAAATAATTTTACACAAGAGTATTCCCGTACCTCAACTTAAATCCTTTCATAAATGTTTTATTCCTTTATCACTTGGCACTCCATATACCTTATCCTCCACTTACCAAAGGGTCTCGTTGATTATGCATTTCAAGCCAAATTGCAGACATCACAACCATCTCCATAAATACTTCAGTGAAGAGTATGGTCAGGGTTCAGCATTTGCTTCAAATACTTTTCTCTGATGTGATATTAATCAGTCACTATAGTTTGACAATTGAAAACACTCATGTTCATCCCAAACTTATCCCAGATAGAAAATATTAGCAGTAGAGTTTGAGAGTGTTTGAATGAGTTTATTTGTAGCTTTACTCAAGAAAGTGCTGGTCTGGGGATAAATGAATGAGTTTTGGAATGTCTTTGGATTTCAGGAAAATCATTTTAGACTTGCTTCCCCGTGTCTCTTTCAGTGATATCTAAACTCCAAATTCAGTGTTGCTGAAAGGGTGGGGGTATTATATTATAGATAAGGTTCAGTAAGCTGGTACCAACCTACCTCCTTACATGTGATTCCATTACTTTAAAAAGTTGAGAAAGATGCATAAAGTTGTCAGTAAAATAAGAATACTTTGAACCTTAATAAATTAATTTTTTTACTAGAGGTTTCCATCAACTTTTCATGGTCAGGGGTGGGAGGGACAACCAAGGGACTCCTCTGTAAGATGGTGCACACAGCCAAGTTGAATCTAGAGCCAAACTCAATTCCAACCACGTGGCACATAGAAGCTGAAGCCCTTCCAAGCACAGGGCTCCTTCTTAAGCAGCAGTGCTGACTAATTACTTCCATCAGGATAATTGCTCCTAAGAAAAGGGTACAATTACTTCTCCCAAGTAGAATATTGACATTGTTTAATGAAGAATTAAAGCACGCTGTGGTAAACTACATGCTCAGACGGGGGAATCAAACAGTTCCCAAACAATCTGTTTCCCAGAACAAATCCTTAAGCAGTTCTGGTACTCTCTTGAGCATCCCTAATGAATCTAACAGGCAGTAATATAGCAGAGAAGACTTCACGCCATCCTTGGAAGTGCGTGCCAACCACCCACCATCAGCCAAGCACCAATGAGTCCAACATCATGGTCAGGCATCAGAGCCGTTGCGTGGTATTCACCTACAAACACGGGCAGAACTCAAAATGGCCTTTATTCAGTCATTTTTACGTACAAATAGCAAATTCATAATGCTTCTTGTGTAAGCAGCAATGTTAAAGTCTTGCAATGTGGAACGGCTGGCACTGAAGCCTCCACTGTGTTGACCAGGGCCCAGTATGTCCACCAGTCAATGTTTGTCCAGAAGTACAATGTGTCATTTATTCATTGAGTTTGTACTGAAAAGGCACGGATTCTATGGAAAGTGCTATTCTAGTGACTGTACTGACTATAGCAGAATCAAGGACTAAAAGAACCCACCATCAAGAGGTAAACAACTCCAAAGGAAAGACTATCTAACCTCCACTGAAGAATTCTTTATAAGAAACTATACTTTATTACACAGCTCACTGTTTAAGCATTCCTTTAAGACCAAGGCACTGTGGTCTAGAGAGATATTCAATAGCTAAGAGTGCAATGCATTATTGCTTGTGCAGACAACTTGAGTTCAGTTCTCGACACCTACAATGGTGGCTCACAAGCCACCTGTTACCTGGAGCTCAGTAACTCTAGCTCCAGGTAATGTAATGCCCTCTTCCTGCTTCCTTGAGTACCCACACTCATGAACACATACACACAGCCACACACGCAAATAAACACACACAACTGAAGAAGTAGAGAAAGCAGGGCTCCATGTTCAGATGCCTGTTGTGTAGACTGCCATAGTTCACAGGAGAGTTCCTCTTTCGGAACTGATCCAGCTGGCAGGAAGTGACCTTGTTTCTGATGACCTTCCAAAGAGCCCTTGCCTTCAGCGAAGGGTGGTATCAAGGTACCAAAGACTCTTGGCTCAACTGTGATACTACAAATCACAGCTCAGCTCTAGGTCATATCCCAATACTCACCCAAGGCTTCTTCTGCACCATCAGCATCTTTTGCCAGCTCCTCTACGTAATGTAGTGCTTGTCATTCATCACAAATGCCATTCAAGGCAGTCCCTAATACACTGCCTACATGCAAATCTCAACATCCTACCCTCTGTCTCCTAGAAATCCAATAGAGCATGGCCCCTACCAAAAGTTGAGTTTTAGAATTCATCCCTAAAAAGGGATTTAGGAGACAGTGCATGAGCATTCTAAGGTTAGAATTTCATCACTGGTACCCAAGTATAGGGCAATTGTTTATGGTTCTGCTCAGGGATAACAGAGCAGGAGTACATGATGAAGTATGGAAAAATGACAACCTCGTTGGTTATGTGAGAAGATCCTCAGGGATTCCTCCAGAAAATAGAAAAGACAGAATGTCACACCCAGGCCCAACCTCAAGGCTGACAGTTCTAGAAAGCTCGTTACAGTAACAGAACTGCTCTGCTTAGGGCAAATTGGGATTTTGGACATCATGGTGGAAGAATCTTAATGTATGTACTGAAAAATCTTGAATACTCAGGTTCTTTAGTTTGAATTTGGCAGCCATTCACAGTCTACCCCTCCCTGATAAAGCACACTCTCGTTTCTCTACCTATAAGGGGCAGGAGGTCCTGTTTGGGGACATCATTTATAGACTCTGGTTCCTCCTATCTTTCCTCATGGCCACCAAATAATGAGAAAGTTACAATACAACACAGTTGGGGACGTTCTGTGCCTGGGAGCAGAGGTTAGACACTTCACGCATTTAGTGACATTATCTAGGTACCATTTACCAGTAGGGCCCAGAGAATCCATGCAGACCAACATTCTGAAGATGTGACACATCTTCAAGGGATTCAAATATAAAGTTGGAAAGCAGGGGGTGGGGGGCGGAGTTCATCCACATGTGAGTGATCTCTCATGAGGCTTATGTAAGACCCCAAGAAATGAAAACGTGCTGTGGGCATAGCTCTTTGTAGCTTGGATAATACAATAGCAGATACCTAAAGCGAGATGTTCAGAGCATAGAGGCAGTGATCAACAGCACTGATGGAGTAGATGCAACTACAGAAGGCCAGAAAACTCACAAGTCAATAGCAGTTTGTAGAAGAACTGAGAGAACAATCCATTAACCAAAGGACTGAGGGATAAAGTGCAGAGAATCTTCTAAAGCTAAGTGGCACCCCTTCTTCGTAGATGAGAGTTGTAACTATTCCACTGGGAAGATGATCTCCTTGACGACAAGGAGCAGGGGAGAATGCTGGGATAACAAAAGCCAGGCATCTAGGCTGAACTGACAAACCAGAGATGCACAAAATCATCACTGTGAACGGGCAGGTTGGAGTACTAGATAGAGCACCCTACAGAGGACTATGAACTGGGGTGGGGTGGAGGTGGGGAAAGAATGTGGTGTTTTCAACACGTAAGAGGTGGGTAGAGGCTGAGTGGATTGTTCAACATGTAAAAATCCTTGCTGTGAAGGTGTGAGCATAGGATTCTAGACATCGGGTCTGAAGAACCCATAGAAAAAGCCCGGTGGAGCTGGGCTCCACCACTCTACATTTTTGGTTGGTTGGGGTTCTCTTTAAGAGTATCTGTCCACTGAAAAGAGATGTTTCGTTGATGGAGGGTCAAGACTGCAGTTATCAGTGGGTATAAGGATGGATATGTAGAATGTGGTTAGGGATTACACTAGGTTTGTAAAGTGGTGGTTCTAGGCGCTCCTCCAAGATTCATGACTTCACCAGCCCTGGGTTTCTGGTAGGTTTCTAGTACAAGGCATAATTAACTTCTTCTTTTTTTTTAAGATGTATTTATTATATTTACATAAGTAGCTGTTTTCAGACACACCAGAAGAGGGCATTGCATTCTATTACAGATGGTTGTGAGCCACCAAGCAGTTGCTGGGAACTGAACTCACGACCTCTGGAAGAGCAGCCAGTGCTCTTAACCACCGAGCCATCTCTCCAGCCCCCATAATTCCTTTCTTTATTGAGTTGGTCTTAGGTCCAATTACAGAGCTGCTGGTTACTGCTGAGGTTTGCGTGTCAATATAGCACCCTTAGGGATGTTACTGTGTTGTGCTGGTTGCTGTTATGCGTGGACATCGTGGCTGGGTAGGACTGTTGGTTGTTTCCTTCATTTGGAGCTTGTACAGTATCTTCTGGGGCTTTGAAATCTGGTCCTCGGGACAGCGGCTTCTAGGTCTGCTCCAGCTCTGGCACCTCGGGGCTTTGTGTCTGAAGGGCATGGTGTCTTCAGCAATAGGAATATAAAGTCAAATTCACCCTAAGATAAACAAGAGAGAGTCCCAAGGGGCAAGCACCGTTTCCTCCCTGTAACGACCTCAGTTTCGTCTGTAACAATCGCTGTCTTTGCTTTTGACTTTTATCTTGAGCTACCCAACAGCAGCATCTTAAAGGGTATCGTAGCATGGAACCTTTCCCTTCTGATCTTTATATGTTCACCCGTGTAGTCGCATAAGTGCACTGTGGGTTAAGTAAACAGTCACAGCAACTCTTGGATCTCTTGAGAACAGAACCATGGCTCTTGACCCTCCTTTCATCTTCACATGCCTTCCTTCCTATTCTCTTTACAATAAAATGTGCATAATAAGGATTCAACTGCCGTCTGTGAAGTCAAGTTCATTCTTTTCCTGTGTCTGAGTATCCTTAGTCCCATAGGGTCCATCCACAGTTGGATTTAGAGCAGACTTGGCAGAGGCATGCTGGGTGGACACCCCCTGATCGTTCCATGCTTCCCTCTTAAAGCAACATGAGCGAAGGAACAGTGCTCAATATAAATAATGTCGCTGAATAGAGTCACAAACTCAAATGTTAAAACTATACAAATGAAGGCGACTGGAGCAGACCTACGGAAACAAAAATCACACATCTGGTTAGAAATGGGAGTTGCTACCCAAATCTAACTAATGCTTTAGCCATTTGCTACCTTATAATGGCCCCCAGAGACTCATGTGTTTTAACAGCTGGTCCTCGGCTGGGGGTGATGTTTGGAGAAATTAGGAATATTTAGTTCATGGAGCCTAGCTGGAGGAAGAAGGTCCTTGTGAGACCGGCCTTGACGTCCACAGCCTTGCCCTACTTCCGGTCGTCCCTCTACTTCCGGTTCCATGGAGCGATGAGATGCGGAACCCCTACCAATGGGAGCTGTCCACCAATCACTTGTCTCTATAGCTTCTCTGCCACACTGGAATTAACCCTAGAACCGTGAGCCAAAATAAATCTATCTTCTTTTAAGCTGTTTTCATCAGATAACTGTTTTCACAACCGCAAGGTAATTAACACCTCAGGCAAGCAGAAAAGCCCAAGGTTGGTGGGTCTTCCTCATTCTTGTTGGGCCTTGAACCAAATCTTCACTCTTAAGCGTTTTAATATGACTTTTGATCTTGTGGGACCCTAGGGTCAAAAGCTACACAGATGGCTCGCCACAGGCCGAAAAAGAGAAAAGCGACCTCCGCTTTAGCCAGGCTCATGATCTACGATGAGCTGAGAAGTCAACAACTGAGTTTGACAGCCAAGGTTGAACGGTTGCTTGCCTGTGCCTGTCACGAATCTAAGTGGCTACACCGTCTGTCATGTCATAGATGGCTATGATATGGAATTACTGCGGTCCCCCTAAAATATTTTGACTGGGGATGCTACATTACATTAGGTGTCAAACATAAATCATACCGTGTGATGGATGCTGCTTCTCATCTATTTATCTAGAGATACTGAGTACATCCTTTAATGAGATAACCATTCAGAGGGCCTCAGAGGTCCCAACAAGCCGTCTATGCATGGATTCCATTGCTCATAAATAGTTGATATCAGGGAGGACTGTTCCTATTTTTAGTTTTCTCATGAATTATTCATGAGAGAGCTATAGACTGTGTGATTTCACTAACCTTTCTTCTGATTCCATTTAGTATACCTGTGTATTCTGAAAACTGCTTCCTTCCTGTTCTGTTAATTTAGCTGAAATCGTCTTGGGTGAATAATAGGCTGGCATCCTCAAAATGTCACTCGTGTGTGTGTGTGTGTGTGTGTGTGTGTGCATATGCTCCCTGGCTGTCACTGAAAATTCACAAACCTGGAACTGGTCTTTAAAAATCAATCCCCAAACTGGGGTCATAAACTCAAATGGAGTTGTTCATCTTTCTCCTAAGGAAGGGAACAGCTTTTTTTTTTTTTTTTTTTTTTTTTTTTTTGGTTTTTCGAGACAGGGTTTCTCTGTATAGCCCTGGCTGTCCTGGAACTCACTTGGTAGACCAGGCTGGCCTTAAAAATCGTCTCGGGGCATTTGCTGGCTTCTGCATGAAGGAAATAGTTATGAACATAACCCAAAAGCATTTGGCCCATTTCAAGCTGACTGTGGTTCTGGTCTTGGGCACAGTATATACAGAACAGGTCTGGCCTACACTCCACTCCACATAAGAGGATCCCTTCCTTCTTACTATTTTAAGGACTTGAGACACACTGCGACATATTTTATACTGTTCTAGCATTCTTTCAGGAAGTATAACCACCTGATTTCCTTAGTTAACCCTGACTCTGGGACAGAGACCTTTATTTTTATTATTTTTCAAACTCCTGTGAAGAGATAAATGGAAATGAAGGAGATGTTTGCCACTGCCCTTTGGCCTCTCTCAGGCTGTGGCAGCTCACTGACTCACCTCCTCCCACTGTGGAATGCTCGGCGGACTCACCTACAAGTGAGAAACTTTGCTCAGCCCTCCGCAGTCATCTAGGTGTGGTATAGGTAGCCAATGCATCCATTGTGCCTTTAACAGAAGAATGGAAAATGGGGTGAGGTGTTAGTAGAAGCAAGACCTACAAAAGTCCCTTAGGTCACATCCCAGTTCTCGTCTCTCCATGGCACCTTACTGGAGACAAGATCCAGCTTCAGACAAAACATTCTAGCTGGAGGTTTTCCATTTTCTGTGCCTAGAAGGTTCTTATCTTCCAGGTAGAATTATGGCTGGGGTCTTCTCATCATCCATTCTTGACTCTCAAAGGTCACTCACCCAAAAAGGACTTTCCTGACCATATATCTATGTGTATTTGCACACATCAATGTGTGCACACACTTCTCTGGCTTCTCTCCCTTTAAGAACAACTGGAATGATATTCCGTGCTCAGTTCCTTTTGTGTTCATTTCTAATCTCCCCTCCCCATACATTGTGTTAGCCAATAGGCTCTATGAAAGCCATTCCCAGGTTCTGTTAATCCCTGATTGTGCCCTCAAACATAAAGCAGTGCATAGCATATTGAAAGTATCTATTGAATCTAGGTGAGGCCATTCACACTTGTAATCTTAATTTTATGAATCTGAGGCAAAAGGCTTATGAATTCCAGGTCAGTCTGAATTACATAATTAGCAAATCTTTAAAGGCTTGCCTCAAAGATATTTTAAATATGCCCAATAAATACTTGCCAGGTAGATCACTTCCCAATTCTTTAACAGTCACTAATAATCTTCAAGAACAATGACAAAAATCTCATAGTCATGGTAGAGGCTTCACATTCAAAACCGAAAGTCCCAATATACAACTTCACAGCATCTCAAAGTAACTATGGCTACAAACCCAGCTTTCTAGGTGCAGAATTGAGTTGAGAATGCCCAGGTCCTGGACCACTAACATCAACACTCATGCACAGCTTTCTCTGTGTTCTCAGGTCTTGCCAATCATCTCTCTTGCTCAATTAATACTACTTCATTTGAAGTGTTTCCCCACACTAAGAATCTACAGTGATGTTCGGTTTGAGTCACAAGCATAGCTTTAAAATGTTGATTCAAATGCCCTGCACTTTATTAGATTATAGAATAATGTTTTATTAACTCCTGAATCTCAGAGCTTCAAGTTTTTCCTATGTGTAGAAAGCCCAATGTTTCCCCAGGTTTCTTTGGCCACATTTTTTTTTCTAGGAATCTCTGGCAAGAAGTTTATGAGTCTCACAGCAACCCCAATTGTGGTTTGGCACTCAGCCTTTGCTGCAGATCTTCTCTTGCTATGTTGAAATGTTTTCACTTCCCATGACATCAGAGAGGAGATATGGCACTTAGTGTGTTGAAAACAAGGGCAGAAAGCATGTCCCGTAACACCCCCTCCCCCCAGGTTCTCTCAGGAGAGCCCTTCACATCTTGCTGATTTCTGCTCACCATTTTCAGTGTCCTCCATTTTACTTGCTAAGTGTTCATTTAAGGAATTATTTTTATTTTTTAAATACTTGTATATGTATGGATGGGGTGTGTAGATGCACATATGGGTGTAGTGATCACAGAGTCCACAAGAGGGCGCCAGATCCTCTGAAACTAGAGCTACAGGCAGTTATGAGCCACCTGAAGTTGGCACCATGATCTGAATTCTGGTCCTTTGCTGGAAGAACAGTAGATGCACTAGGCTATGTCTCCAGCCCTGACTTGCTTTGCTTTGGATTTATTTTATTTTTAACCTTTAGCTAGATGAGTACATCATCGGTTTAGATTTTTATCCTCTACTGTGTTTAAAGCCATATACTTCCCCTTGTAAACAGCGTGTTGGCTGTGTATCCCACAAATTTGGGTAAGCCATGTTTTCATTCCATTATAAATATTTCCTAAACTCCCTCATGATTTCTTCCTTTCTCTGTAAGTTGTTGTAGTTTGCGATGTATGGTTTAATTTTCAAACATTAGAGGGTTGTCTAGATTTGCTATTGATTTATCCTTTCATCTTATTATGGCAAGATTTCAACACCTTTCAATGTGTTGAGGTTTGTATTGTGGCCCAGAATAGCAGCCACCTTAGTGAGGGCTTCCCCTTCACTTTCTGAGAATGTGTTCTGTAGTTTCCTTTAGTGTCTGGTGGTATATTATTTTCTAGTCTTTCATTTTTACCCTCTATTTCTATCTTATATACTCCATACAAATGTAATGGGATCTTGGAGGCTGAAGAGATGGCTCGGAAGTCATGAGTACCTGAGGCTCTTCCAGGGATCTCAAGTTCTGTGCCCAGCATCCAAGTCAGATGATTCAAAGCTTTCTATAAGTCATCATGGAGAAAGTATGATGCCCCTGGATTCTGGGATGTCTATGCCCATGTAAACCTAACTCACGTGTACATGCACTGTGCATGCACACGCACACACACACACATGCACACACAAAGGGCACCTTCAGCGAGTCATCAATGGCAATTTAAGTTTCCTTGTGCTGTTATTCCTGGATCCCAGGAAGGCTTGTGATTGCAAACTGTGGTTCTGTTTTATAACCGGAGAAAAGCAGATTGAAGTGTTCTTCAGACACTGAAGAGGACTTGGTGGCATATTGCTTCATTCTGCGTTGTTTCTCCTGGTCCTAAAATACCAGAAAAAAACCAGACCTGGGGGAGGAAAACCTGATAGCAGGAGCTTGAGGCAAGTGACCAAAATGGCCACACTCCATCTCTAATCAGCAAGCAGGGAGAGAAAAGCTCTGGTGCTCGCCCCAGTTTCTCTGTTTCACTCTATCCAGGACCCCAGCTCACTGCGCAGCATACCCCATGTTCAATGAATGCAATTGGACCGCCTTGGTTAACTTAACCTAGAAGATCCCAATGAGACATGCCCACAGGTCTGCTCCTGGACTGTCCAGTAGACAATCAATATCAAGTGTCATGTCTTTTTTCCCCCCAGACATGTCCTTTCTCATGAGCTGCTCTTGATCCCCTTTTGTGAGTGTAGGCTCTCATGTGAACAATGGGACAGTCAAAGGCAGAAGACTGCATCTATGTGTGCAGATGTGTATTCTTGGGTTTATCTGACTTTTAAATTCTAGCCATCTGAGGCCCTAAAATGTGCAACCTCTTCATCTCAAACCCAACACAACTTCTGCTTGTATTCCTACTTCCTGTGCTGTGTCTTTAGATGTCTTCTGGTATTGAGATTGGATCTTGCTGTGTACTGTAATGCTAAGTGAGGGCTCCGAAGACCTGGAGTAGACACAAGAGATGCTATGTAGCCTTGCATTATTTCTGACTGGTGAATAAAGATGTTGACAGCCAATAGCTGGACAGAAGAGACATAGATGGGCTTTAGGAGTCTCAGGCTTGGGGTTGGGGGAGAATCATGAGGGGGAGGAGAAAGGAAGGAGAAAGGAGTCACCACCATGGGTTAGGTGAGTTCATGAAAACATGGCCCTGAGGGCCAGCCAATTGGAGTTAAGAGCAGGCCATATGAAACATGGTAAGTAATAACTCGGAGTTATTGATAGGAAAGTAGATTCTAATAGCGTAGAGCGTGGCATCTGCTCAGCTCTGTGCTGTTTATAGTAAAGCTTATTATTGTAAATATAAATAAAGGTTGTGTTTGTATGTTTTATCTGGGAAATGAATGGTCAAATGCAAGGTAGAATCTCTGGATTGGGATTAAAATTTCCTACACCAGTCCAGCATAAAGCCAGGGTGACCAGGAAGCACATCAGTATGTGCACCTTCTATTGTAGTCAAGACCTGAGCAGCCTTTTTGCCAGGTCTGCAGTAACTGTTTTGTGTATGGTATACAATCTTCGAGTTGTTAATGACAGGGTAGACCCTTTCACTTTTCCTTGGGAGGTAACATTTCTTCCACAGTGACTCACAGTACAGACGTCCGTTTATTTCACAAATATCTGCATCAGAGTCTACAGACCCCAGCATCTCCATCTCTAGCCTGACTGACATTTGCAGGGCCTGTCATGTCAGCAGACCTTTGCAAATTTTTGTGTATTTATTCTTGAGTACACTGCACATGATCCTTCGGTTAGTGTCATAGTTGGGCTCCACTCAGCAGTGCCAAGATCGCCCTTCCTCAACGCCTCCAGCAGTGTCAACTGGAACCATTGTCTTCACATCTTCTGTCTCCAGGGTCCTTCTACATAATCTCTGCCTCGGGAATAGGAAAAAAAAAAAAAAAGGATAAACGTTAGCAATGCCTTATCTTCATTTTTTCAGAGATAAGTCAATAGAAACTTTAACTTGAAAAAAAAATCTAGTTTAGGATTTTACTTAGGATAAAATACTAACCGAAAGAAGACTGATGGTGTGTGTGTGTGTGTGTGTGTGTGTGTGTGTGTGTGTGTGTGTGTGTGTGTTATTATAGGGGATATGTTCAGCTCTTGAGTTCATGTTATTTTTAACTTCTCTGTCTCAAAATTTACTTCATCTTTAAGGAAAAAAAAAAAAACCTTCCAGGTTCATCAAAGAACTCCTTTGGTGTGAAGACCATCAGTATAGTAAGTTCATGTCCTTTTACCATCTCACAAGAGAGTCAGAAAACCCTGGATTTTTCAAACATCATCCGTTCTGCAGCTTAATGTCTCCAGCTCTAGAGACTCGGGGATCCTGCGCTGAGCCCTGGGGTGCTGTCTAGAGAAGGGCACCTTTCCAAAGTCAGCGTTGTAAGGAGAGTCTGTTTATGAGATGAAGGTGCATGGAGACCTCCTTTGACCCTTCCATCTCTTTGCTGCTTTCTCTTACTTGGTTTATAGACATATTGGATTGCCTGCATTTTATTTCCCCCACATATATAACCGAGTCCTTGGATCCACTGTAAATATAAGATATTGAGAAAATTCTCATATCTCCCTGTCGTGTCCAGAATCGACCTGTACGTAGCTCACTGGGCTTTGTGGAAGATCACACAATCTTTTTTTAAAAAGGCCCAGGAAAGATAACATACATACCTTTAGATTTTAATGATTTCCTAATTTCATTTGGTTGAGTTTTATAGTCACATACTCCCTGCATGTCTGTGTTCTAATGACCAGGTGAGGCATTCATCGTATTAGAAACGCACGCCACAGGAGAGATGTCCAGGTTTTTAAATCTACCATATATTCTTTCCTTAAAAATAATTTAAAAAAAAAATTCCTTCTGTGAAGACTCCAGCAGATAGACTGAATGATGTTGCTTTGATTCTAAAATTAGAGCATAGTGGTGGCTTTCTAAAAGATCCAACTATGTTATTATGTGAGCCTGTGCACCAATTCCATGATTACCAGCTTCTCTCCTCTAATTAAAGTGGGGATGCAGGAGGCTTGCCCTGCTTCCCATCCCTCCCGTAATGATGGCTTTGTCTCTAGAAAACTGAAGCCATAGTGCGAGGCCGAGTCAGAGCCATAAAGACGAAGTCTTAACATCGTCCTTCCCTTGAGTGTGGGTTTGGTTAGTGGCCCATACGGACCGTCTTAGTTAGGGTTTTACTGCTGTGAACAAACACCATGACCATGGCAACTCTGATAAGGGACAACATTTAATTGGGGCTGGCTTACAGGTTCAGAGGTTCAGTCCATTATCATCAAGGCGGGGAGCATGGCAGCATCCAGGTAGGCATGGTGCAGGAGGAGCTGAGAGTTTTACATCTTTATCCAACAGCAGACAGGAGAAGACTGGCTTCCAAGGGTCTTAAAGCCCACACCCACAGTGACACACCTATTCCAATAAGGCCACACTTCCTAATAGTACCACACTATGGTCCTAGCATATTCAAACTGCCACAGAGACATAGGTAGCAGGATGTACAATTCAAGAGTGCAAAAGTCTGCCTCTGTGTGTCTGTCTCTGTGTGTGATGTGTGTTTGCATGTCTCTATCTTTGTCTCTCTGACTGTCTTTCTGTCTCTGTCTTTGTGTCTTTCTCTGTGTCTCTGTCTCTCTGTCTGTCTGTCTCTGTCTGTTTCTCTCTGTCTCTGTCTGTCTGTCTTTCTGTCTTTCTCTGTCTCTCTCTCTGTCTCTCTCCCTGTCTCTCTCTGTCTTTGTCTGTCTCTGTCTCTGTCTCTCTGTCTCTCTCCCTCTCTCAGTGTGTGTGTGTGTCTGTGTATGTGTGAAGGAGGAAGATATTCCATATTCCATATTCCATTTTCATAACTAATATGATTCACTCTTGCTCAAAGGTCAGTCTTCCCAACTTGGTTTATTAACTCAACATGAGCTCAATCAAAATCCCTACATGTTGTCATTGTGACTATCATCAGACTTATTCCAAATCTGTATGGAAAGTTGAATGATTCAGTGTAGCCAAAAGGATGCTGAAGAATTGCAACGTTGGGAGACTGGCATTTCCCCATCTTAGAGATCACATAGTCAACTGAGCACTGACAACACAAGAAAAAAAAACTATTCACTAAAAAAAAAAAAAAAAAAAAAATCACCTCTCCTGAAAAATGGTGGAAGTGACTGAATAAACATGTGTAAAAATAAAGCTAATTCATCATCTGCAGAGATGGCTCAATAGATAAAGTGTTTGATGCATAGGTCTGAGGATGTTAGAAAGGATTCACACTCACAAAAGCCAAATCTAGCAGGGTTCAGGGGTGGCAACAGGCAGACAGGGAGGGAGGCGGGAGGGAGGCTTGCTGGCCTGCCAGCCAAACAGAATACATGAGTTCCAGGCTCGGGGGACCTGGGCGACCTTGTCTCAAAAAATAAAGATGGAGATATGAATGAGGAAGACAGCGGATATCAATCTCTGGTCTCCACAGGAGCCCGCATAGGCAAACCCCTTATAGACACGTATGCACATATACAACACATACAAAAGTAATCTACATCATGTTCTTCTTAGTCATAGCTCGGCACCATTACTCTTATCTACCATGATCAAGACTCTTTCACTCCCAAAACTGCTGAAAAAAAGAAGGAAAGGAAAGGAAGGAAGGATGGAGAGAGGGGAGAAGGGAAGGAAGGAACCCAAAATTAACCGTAGTTACATGCAAAGTTTAAAATAATGAGTTCTAGAGATAACCCTATATTGAATCTAGAAAACTTCAGCCTGACAATGACTTTTTAGATATTGATGCAACCCTAAAGCCACAACCCAAGATATAAATAAGTGCTTGGATGAAGTTCGTGAGAATTAGAAATGACTGCTTTTGAAAAGATGCTGTTAATGAAAAAGTGGCAAGTGACAGGCTGGCGGGAAACCTTTACAGAACACATAATAAAATAAATGCCTGTTTCCTGAGTTCACAAGAAATCTCCTGAAAGAACACTAAGAAAATCGCTACCCAAATGAAAATGAACCGCCTGAAGAGTTTGCCTTACCAAACATGTAAGTTAGTAGTAAATAAGCAAACACAAGCATGTTAAGTATGATCTATCATGACATGTGACCTCAGATGACTGGATGCTTGAAAAAGAGACCTCATTCCAAAGCAATTAGACATCAAAAATACAAACACAGCCAGCACCAAGTGCTGATGATAATCTAAACGAGATTATCTTTTTTTAAAAAAGTGTAGCAATCACATGGTAGATCTTGCTTAAGATTTTCTTTTTTTTATTTGCATTTGTCTCTGTAAGCACACAAGAATACAGATGCATCTAGAAACCGGAAGATAGTGTCAAAAACCCTGATCTGGGGTTAAAAGATATTTTAATGCTGCCTGACATAGATGCTGGAAACCAAACCCAGGCCCTCTGTCAAAGCAACAAGTATTCGAACCACTGACTCATCTCTCCAGCCCCGAGATTTGAGTTTTGTTCAAAGGACATCTTCAACTGAAGTTTCTAAAATGTAAAATACTGAACTTAAAATAATTCTTTGTACAACAAGATAGTAAGATCTAACTGTATTCCAAGGAGTTCTTTAGGATGAAAACACCCCATATATCACAGGCGAGCACCCCTGATCTGCAAGCATATGCTTAAATAATAAGCACATTCGAGCCTTTGCACGTATGCACAACAGTTGCCATTGACAACAGCAGCTCACCTAAATAACTTAGCTTCTCCAGGGGAGTTCTATCCCTGAACTGGTTTAAGAAAGCTGGACGGCGGGAGTCCTTCTTCACTCTACATTGTTTTGCACTAAACAAAGAGGAAGCTTTGGTTCCATCAAATTAAGTTTGATGTGTTCTCCCTGAAGTCATGCAGGACAAATGGCAAAAGACAAATGATGGAGGAAGCAGGCTTCTAGGGAGGAGTTGTTAAAGCCCTCAAAGGAAAGAGACAAAGCAAGCAGAGGGGAGAGGGTAGGCAACCAGGATCCTCTCCTATGCTGGGGCTTCAACAAGTAGCTGGTGATGGAAGGTTTTGGGAACTCCAGACAGAAGGCAGGATAGAGGGAAATAAAGTGGGGGGGGGGCTATTTTGAAGATGACCTTTTCTTTGACACATCAATAAAAAAAAATAATCTTACGTTTCACCAACCTGTGTGGAAAGATGTTTTCATCCACACCTTTATCCCAGGAGAACTTTTTCTCCCTCTTTTTTTTTCCTATTTCTATATCAGCATTGAATGGCATCTATCAAGTGATTCATCTGTAATCACTTGAAAGCAGAGTTGAAAAGAAGGACAAATCAGGCTCGCACAGAAAATTGTGCTCTCCAGGTAGTCCCTGGCGGACTGTGGCCACTGTGCCAACAGGGGCAGGGGTAAGTGATTAAATGATATCTCTGAATTCTGGCCTGGGAGTGGCTTCTTCCAAAGAACTTTGATAGGCAGTGCTTCAGAGTTAAATGTTGATAAATAACACAGTCCAGGGCATCTCATGCCTTTGATGCCTTTCTTCCTTAAATTCTAAAAAAAAAAAAAAAGTGCTAAAAAGAGTTCATCAGACTGGTTTGCTCTAAAGTGAGGACTACAAATGTATGAATAGCAGTCTCCAGGAGATTAAGATCCCCATTCTTCCTTCTCAATGTGGAATACATTTAAAATGGAGATGTTGTTTTATGTCTTGGTTTGGTTTGACCTGGTTTGGTTTGGTTTGGTTTGGTTTGGTTAGGTTTGGTTTGGTTTGGTTTGGTTTGGTTTGGTTTGGTTTGGTTTGGTTTGGTTTGGTTTGGTGTTGGGTCTTTGGAGGCAAGCCCAAGACAGCTTGGAGCTCACTGTGTAGCCCAGGCTAGTCACAGACTCACAGGAACACTTCAGCCTCAACTTCCATGTCTTGGGATTGTATATCTGAGCCTCTATGCCAAGTTCAAGTGGAAATATTTGAATCAAAGTTTCTGACATGGAGAAGTGTCAATCCCAGAGAACACTCTTTTTCTACCAAGCCCCCACTGATTCCTTTTTTTTTTTTTAACAAACATAAGGTTAGCTGGTGAACAACTGACTTATTTTGACATACTCTCTAAAGGAAGGGAAGATTGATTGATATTAATAGCAATGAAATAATAGAGAATGATGATTGTGCATTTTCTCATCAAACACTCCACATCCTGTAGTAGACATTGTTTTCTGTTTGCCAATAGAAAATGGAGGTTTTGGAGAAGCCAGTTTCCCAACAACATGACTATTATGCATGATAAAAATGATCTATAATGACTTGATGCCTGGCTATTCCATCAAAGCACTGGTGGGGACATTCCTCCCGTTTCCTCCTCTCCTCCCTTTCTAATTAAAACCCTTTGCTGTGCTTTGCTACCCTAAATGTTTGGGTGCTGGTATGGAAGGAAGTTACAATAACCTATTCTATCTAAATGACTGGCTACAGAGGCTCTATATTGGACATCTGAATTGTATTCAGAAAGGCTTAGAAATAATGTCAGACATTTAACTTGGCTCAGCTCTGTCTTGCCACTTCACCACATACACACACACACACACACACACACACACACACACACACAAGTGCACACAAGAATACTCACTCAACTGGGTTACAAGACCTGGCAGTATCGCCTGGTAGCTGAAAGTTGGGATTAATGATTCTAGATTGTTTCTTATTATATTTGAAATTAAACAGAGACTGTGTTTCCAGAGAAGAATGATAAGGTTGTAGGAACATTTGTCTTGGGGTCAGGTAGCAAGGCTCCTTAAGACAAGGAAATGGAAATAATATGAAGAATGTACAAATGCCAGTTCATCTGCTCAGGGTATCTTTCGTACTTCCTGACAAGCATCTCACTACAGGAACCAAGAAAGCTTTGATCACAAAGGTGGTCAAAAGAGGTATTACAGAAATGGACCATCGAGTGATGGATGATTGGCAAGAATATCCCGCATCAACTTAAGCATGTGTCATACAAAGCCACCACCTCTTCAGATAGCAGACAGACGTACTCTAGTGTTAGATTTTAATACAAGGAGCTTCTATGAAGAGTGGTCATTCACGTAAATACACTAATATTGATAGCTCATATGCCAAGAGCAGAGAAATTTGGAAGTGCTAAGCATTAATTGACGTGGTGTGGAGAGTCTCCTATCTGCTCCATAGAGGGGAGCTTCATGCCTGGTACTGTAATCCTGGGGAAAGTTCATGGTTGGGGAAGGCTCTGAGATAGGACGTGATATCGCTATGTTGCTAAGTGATCATGTTGTCAATTTGTAAATATTTATGTTTATACTCACTGACTGGGGATGCTCTCAGCTGTGGTCAGAGAAGCTTCATTTTGCAGTCTAGAGCAGTCAGAGGAGAGAGGTGTAACTGCTCCCGAGGCCATGGAGAGACTGAGCTCTTGGCACTACATGGGAGGAGAGGAATCTTTCACTGTTAAAACTTGAGCAGATGTAGCTTGATCTGCTGGAGTAGCACACAGGTGACCACAGAGGCCCATCATAGTACCCACCCTGATTTCAAGGGTTACTGGTTCTCCGTTGCATTCTGATCTCATGTGTGAGGCTGTGAGGCTGTAATGCAGCTCAGGGTAGAATGCTTGACCATCATGCACAAGACACAGGGGTCCTGAGAGAGGAAGAGAGAGAGAGAGAGAGAGAGAGACAGAGAGAGAGAGAGAGAGAGAGAGAGAGAGAGAGAGAGAGAGAGATTACAACAGGAAGAAAATTTATCTTTATTCCAAAGACAATGACTATTTTCTAAATAACTGAACTAAAACCTTAATATAGCAGACTGACCATCAAAGAACCTGTCTCTACACAGGCAAACGGCAAAGGGGCTATCAGATCAATGCCTGAACCCTCCAAAATTCTGAACCTTAGTAAACCTTTTCACTCTGCAAGTTACTACTCTTGGATATTTGTTAGAGCAATCAACAATGAACTAGTAGAAGGCAAGAGAATAAGAACTTAAGAAAACATTATGTAGGCTTATTAAACATCAAAATAAATGACAAGAAAACTAAAATTAAATATAAAAAGAATCATAAAGCATAACAGACACAGATATATAAAACATATCTCTACTTTTGAGCCATTCTCAACTAGCATATAACTAGTCCTTTATCAATGTTATAATCACCAATTAGTTGAATTCAGAAAGTAAAAAATAAATATCTATGCCCAATGAGAACTTCTCGTGTACACTGTTAAAGTCTTGAGAAAATTTTAAATTCTATTTAAAATTCTGTCCTTACAATTGAAATTAAGTTATCACTCCAAGGTGGATGGATTCTTTGAAAGGGGTGGCTTTTTTATTTAAATGTCCTCTCTCTCTCTCTCTCTCTCTCTCTCTCTCTCTCTCTCTCTCTCTCTCTCTCTGTGTGTGTGTGTGTGTGTGTTCAAGACAGGGGTGTCACTGTGTTGCCCTGGCTGTCCTGGAACTTGCTTGTAGACCAGGCTGGCCTTGTACTCACAGAGGTCCTCCTGCCTCTGTCTCCTGAGTTCTGGGAATAAGGGTGTGCATGATCTCTCCCAGCAACTGTATTTTAAAAGCTAATTATAAAAAGTTGTATAAAAAATGAGCAAGCTTCAATATTTGGACAAATTTTCTGTCACAGATTTAGGTAATTCTTATTTTGATGTCTTGTGTAAAGGATGACCTGAGGCTGAGGGTGGGTACATCTCACCTGATGGCAGCTCCTGCCTGGCATGACTGAGATGCTGGGCTCCAGCCCTGGCTGTAAGCCAATAAGTGCAGCTACTACTTCTTAACTATGGCCTGATTTAAGTGACCCCACAGTTATTGCTTTAAAAATGACTTCAAAAGCAAGATGACCCTAGAAAAATCCAGACTATCTTCACTTGCTAGGGAAGCTATTTGTTCTATACCATAATTCCGATAAGACTTAAATTTGTATTGTCAGAGAACAGGATGATTCTTATTAACAGTATCATTTCTCATTAAACAAGAGGGTCCTGAATGTGCACACAGATGGATCTTTATTGTTGACTGTCCTCTATCTTCCCACTTAGTGTAAGGTGAATAAAATGAGCCCAGTTGCTGTCACCTAGTCCTTTGCTACCCCTAGTGTGGAACAGATTGTAGGCATTCAAGAGTGTGATGGTTTGTCTATGCTTGGCCCAGGGAGTGGCACTGTTGGGAAGTATGGCCTTTTTGGATAGGTGTGGCCTTGTTAGAGTGGGCATGGCCTTGTTGGAGTGGGTGTGTCACTGTGGGCGTGGGCTTTAAGACCCTCCTCCTAGCTGCCTGGAAGCTAGTCTTCTGCTAGCAGCCTTCAGATGAAGTAGAACTCTCAGCTCCTTCTGGATGCTGCCATGCTCCCACCTTGATGATAATAGACTGAATCTCTGAACCTGTAGGCCAGCCCCAATTAAATGTTGTTCTTATAAGAGTTGCCTTGGTCACGGTGTCCGTTCACAGCAGTAAAACTCTAAGACAAAGAGTGAGGGCCAGATATACTAATGACCATGAGAGTTAACTTCCCAACCTTTGCTGGCAACAATCCTCCCACTGACTCATGCTTTGAATGAAGACATGAAAAGAAACAGTCAACTCCATCAGACAAGCTCCTGGTGAGTTTCCAAAACCTAGCTTATGTAAATAACCATTTAATATGAGCATGTTTTCCTCATTTAACTTATTTCTCTATTATTTATTATTTATTTCTCTATTTATTTCTATAAGTCGAGACTGAGGATCCCAGGGAATTTATATGCTTGGATCGTTGGGTTTCCATTCATTAATGCTTTGCAGTATTAAGCACGTTTTTCTATATTTGAGTCTGAACCAATTATATATGATCCCAGCAGAGAACAATTTTTTCCTCAATTTGAAATGCCTTAAACAATAAATGTGAAAGTAACCACTAAACTGTAATAATGGTGTGATTAAAAAAGACATTATTCAAAATATTAGTCATGAAAATGCCTAACCTTTTGCTAGGTATTTTATTCATAACTGGCAGGTATTGAGCTAAGTATCTTAGAAACACTGTCTTTATTTCATCCTGAAAACCATCCTAGGAGGTTGGGGAGCCACCCACAGAGGCAAGGCATAGGATGCACAAGGACATCTTCTTGTGTATGCCTAGTTCTGAGGATCAGCTGTCTAAGGCCAGCTCAGTGGGAGACCAGTTGAGAGGCCAACCTGCCATAGTGTTTGGAAAAATCCTTACACACGCCATACTTAAGCCATTACTTTGACAGATTATGAGCAGAGAGAATCAACTGCCCATCTTCAATATACCATTCCAAGTCTTCACTGAAAACTTCTGGCAAACAAAAATGGGAACCCATGTGCAATTCCGTGGCTACAATGTGAGCTCTCACAGGCAAAATCAAGCATCAAGACCTCAAGCCACCAGAGCGCCTGAGCACCTCAGACACCCCAGGCCTGCTCATGTTCCTTTGACCGATCACAATCCAGAGGGATTAACTCCTGGCCAAAGGCTTTATTCTGTCCCTCCAAAGAACTCTGGATTCTACAAAGGGGAAAATGGTACTCTCTTCTGTCTTGCTGTATCAGGTTTAAAATGAGGCATGTGTTTGACAGCCTTTTCTTTTTAGAATCAACTAAATCTTCATACTCTTAAAAGATGCAAAGGAAGAATTTACTAAGTTTAACAAATGTCTCGCCAATCTCTGATGATTCGGCATTTGGGACATTTGGAAATCTTATGATATGTTGCTATTCCGTCCATTTACTACAATTCTATTAATTTTGGAGAAGCTTGTCATATTCTATTTTCACCCAATAAATCACATCAAAATGATTAAATGTCTTATATTTAGCAATTAACAAAGGACTTTGATCCTTTCCAAAAACACTCTGGAACTGCCAGTGTAGTAAATGACGCACCCTTGACTGCTCTCAAGTAGAAAATGTCACAGAGAAAAGAGGGACTTCTGTTCTCAGTTAAAATGAAGGCTGGATTTCAGAGGGCGTGAGAACATCCACTTTAGAAGGCATTCTTCCCTTTACCAGGTGCTGTTGTTAGAATCCCTCTGTTAAAAGTAGAGAAGTCACACATTTGGGCAGCTCGAGGTCACCAGACTGGTGGCATTCAGCTTTACCTTCCTCTGTTGTTGGGGAAGCCCTCACTCACCAGAGGACCACGCCGCCGAGAAACAGATCGACCTGAGACGAGACAGGTGCTTTTAACCAGGCCTGTGTCTTCAGAATCATTCGGGGATATGAGCATGATTCTGACTGTTCACCCTCGAGAGTCCCCCGCCACCTCAAGGGTTTCCTCTGGTAGTGTGGGGACAGTAGCATAAACTACTGTGACACTAACACCAGGGAGGCTGAGGCAGGAGGATTGCAAGCTGAGGCCATCCTGGGCTACATGGATCCTGTCAAACAAGACAACAAACAGGTGAGGAGAGAAAGAGATGGAAAAGGGAGGGGGAGGGGAAGGGGGAAAGGATGAGGGAGAAGGAGAAGGGAGAGGGAGAAGGAGAGGGAAAGGGGGATGGAGATGGAAGGGGAGAGGGAGGAGAGGGAGAGGGGGAGAGAGGAGAGGGGGGAGAG